>NC_142200.1:2494362-2729362 GCF_049639895.1 Pseudopodoces humilis | reverse complement strand
GAATGGATCAGGCTGGAAGGCACCACAGTGGGGTCATCTGGTCCCAGCTCCCAGCTCCAGCAGGACCATCCCAGAGCACAGGGCACAGGATTGTGTCCAGGTGTCTCTGGAATATCTCCAATGAGGGAGACTCCACTCTCTCTCTGGATGATCTATTCCAGTGCTCAGAAAGAAGTTCTTCCTCATGTCCAGGTGGAACTTGCTGGGCACCAGTTCCTGCCTGTTCCTCTTGTCCCATTGCTGGGCACACGGAGCAGAGCCTGGTCCCTGCCCTGAGCCCTCCCTGCAGGCACCGACAGGGATGAGGTCTCCTCTCACTTCTCTTTTCTTGGGGCTGAACAGCCCCAGCTCCCTCAGCCCTTCCTTATCAGAGAAATTCCCTAACTGTATTTGCAGCCCTCCACAGGACTTGCTTCAGGAGCTCCATGTCATTCTTTTATTATCTCTATTACCCTGCCATTAAATCATTAAATTCCTGCCCAGTCTAACTCTTAAAATATGGCATGGAAGAATCCCAAGTGTCTGTGCCTGTAAAATACCCCAGAGATCACAAAGGCAGCATCTGTCCATGCAAGGCAGAGCAAGACTCAACCAACAGCCCGATATCAGATGGTTACTGAGTGCTGGAGAGCAGTTATGAATAAATGACAAAAAAGCGCCTGCTCTCCTCACAGAGTAATGTGAAATGTGCAACTTTGCTTGCAGAATGTTGTATTTCCATCCCCTCTTGCCAATTACTGAGTTAAGTGGTGCATGGAGCCTTTTAAAGACTAGAATTATTTTCTAAAGAGTAAGAGAATGTGAATCAAAGCTGCTCATTACATATTCTCCTAACTTGGATGGTGTCCTCCACAGTAGGCTGCAGCTACTGGTTATTACATTTTTTTTTCTGTTAACAACAAGAATAAAAGGCTCTGAGCCAAAACCCCGAAATACCCAACAAGCAATTATAAAACCCCATCAGGAAATAGCTGCTGGTTGATTCTGCTTATTATAGCAACTCCTAATAACAACAATGTACTTCTAAAGTCAATTTGGGCACCTCGTGCTGAATGATGATATTTAAAAACACATTTTGGAATTTTCCAGGATGCTTTTCATTGTTGGATGTGGTCACAGAATATCCTCCTGAATTAACAACCCTTTCCTCACTTTTATATCTATTATGGATGTATGGGGAGACTTAATTCTACTAAAATAGAATGTACCTATCTATCTATTCTAAATATATATCAAGGGAGGAGAAAAAAAAAAAAGGTTTCCTCCGTTAGATGGATCGTTTTCTGGGAGAAATGCTCTTTCACTTTACACTGAGGAGTAGAGTTGGTGATTTATTATTGATCTTGAAATGGAGAGCAAAAGTGTAACATGGTAGTTCTGCCACAGACTGCTCATTGACTTGCTTAAAACTGCACTATTAAAAAAACCTGTTAATGTACAGTTCTGAAAAGAATTCAATAGTCTGATACAAATCCTGAGCTGGAGGAAACACTCATACCTCCCACAGACTTCAAAGGCTGCTTTGCTTTCCTGCACTAGACATACCTTTTTTATCTCTCTGGGATGTGTTTAATCCTGCCTCATCTCTTTAGCTCCAGCAAAGATCCAACAACAGAAAATCAGCATATTAAACACATGTCAGTTATACTGAGGATCCCTGCGGCACATTTGGGCTGGACCAGTGGACATGTTCTCCTTGAGGATGTGAAATTGCGAAGGCTGGCACGTTTCTCTGCCCATCATCCCCTTCTTCTCCCTTCTTGCTAAAAACCAGACACAGAGGAACCTGCTCTGTTGCACTATTTCTAATCTTTACAGCAAAAACGTCCATGGTAGAAGATACACATGTGCATGAACATGGGTATAAATTACATGACTTTGAGATTTTCCTGTGGAGAAAAAAAGGCATTGCAAGGATCAGCTTGCAGAAATGGTCCTGATGAACCAAAGCAGTGCTACCAAAACAACCCAGACAAGTCAGCTGGCTTCTGTTTTGTTGTGGATTTTGTGGGTTTTTGTTGGTTTGTTGTGTTGGTTTTTTCCCCAAAAATCTAACCAGGAGGGCTCTAATGAGATATTTGATTTGTAGTCCTCAGATCCAAAGCACTTGATGCATGTGCAGCTAAAAATACCTGAGTACCCAACAGCTAAAAATATCCTCTCTCCTCAGAAGCTGAACCTTAACATTTGTGTTACCCTGTGATTTCCCTTGAAAAAGGGTGTTCCTTGTAGGTTTTACTCCCCTGAGGGTTTAAATAGCAGCCCCTTTAAAGGTACAAGCAAGACTAAGTTATGTAATGTCCTGGGTAAAAATATGAGAGTTTCAGTCACGATCCTGGTTCATGCAAAGCTCCAAGTAAAATCCCGAGGAGCTTTGCCTCAAATATCTTCAGTGCCTCGTTGTGCTGGCGTCACATTCAGTTGTTCAAGCTGTGGACCTAAGCAAGCCTCTTCATCCCCAAATTTCTAGGCTGCTGGATTTATATTTGATCCTATCTCACATTAGCATCAAGCTAATGAGCATAATTGAAGGTCTTGGAAAACTTATTTACACTGCATTATTTGTAATTGCTGATAAATCCCTTGAAAAGAGACATCTGTTCCATATGCCCGGTGGGAATCAGAAAGTGGCATTCTTTGTGTGTAGGTAAATCACAGGATATTAATAGATCTCGAGAAGGAACTGTCTGTGGAGGGATGGGGTGGAGTAAAGGAGTGGGCTAGTGAGATACAATGAGAGTTTAACCAAGAAAACTCAGAAATCATTGCTAATTTCTGCTTCAGAGCCTCAGCGCTGCACACAGATTTGTTGCCCTTAAAGCCAGGACATGTGGGTGGCTGGGCAGCTCTGGAATGGGGGAAGGACTGACTCCAGCTCCCAGGAATTGCCTCATGACCCAGACAGTGCCAGCAGTGTCAGTCTTGCAGGAGACCTGGGCTGAGTTTGGGGTTGTATTTGGGAAGTGGCACAAGGGCTAAATGCAGTTCCCCTGGGTCTGATCTGTCTACAGCTTGTTCAGATACTCCAAATAATAAAAGCAAAGAGCTTTTGAGAGGAGAAGATGAGAGGATATGAATCCATACCAGGAGGAACAGGTGATTGTCTCGCTCTGCTCTGCACTGGGTGGGGTGGCAGCCCCACCTTGAGCACCGTGCACATTTTGGGGAACCACTAAATAAGAAGAATATAAAGCTATCAGAGACTGTCCAAAGGAGGGCCAGGAATGTGGTGAAGGATTTGGAGGGGAAGTGTGAGGAGCAGCTGAGGTCACTTGGTTTGTTCAGCCTGGAGAAGAGGAGAATGAGGAGAGAGCTCAGCAGATTCTTGCAACTCTTTTTGTGAGGGGAAGAGGAGGGGCAGGCACAGATCTCTGCTCTCTGGTGACCAGTGACTGGACATGAGGGAATGGCCTGAAATTGTGCCAGGGGAGGTTTAGGTTGGATGTTAGGGAAAGGTTCTTCCCCCAGAGGGTGGCTGGGCACTGGAACAGGGAAGTGGTCACAGCACCAAGCCTGACAGAGCTCGACAAGTGTTCAGACAATGCTCTCAGGCCCATGGTTGGGCTCTTGAGTTTCTTCTGTGCACGGCCAGGAGCTGGACTTGGTTGATTTTTGTGGGTCCATTCCAATTCAGGATATTCTAATCCCTTATGATCCTATGAGTCTATGACAGAACCATCCAGCCCTCCCCCACAGTCACAGATCTTCTCCCACTCCAACACAAAAAGTCTATTTACATCATCTAACACCTGAGGACTAACAATGTCCCACACCCCATGCTGCTGTGAACATCAGGGACCGCTCCACAGTTATTGCTTCACCTTCTAGCTGTGGAAACTACCAATTCTAACATTTTTAAATTCCCACTGATGCACAAACTCTTGAATTCTACCATGTGATCCCACTAACACCAATTTATAGCATGATCCTACCTCCTCCTTCACCAGAAACATCCCATTTTCCACCCCAGGGTAGAGAAGATTTCTCCTGTTAAACTTTGACAAACAGCTTTCTGAAACACCCCCAATCAAGATTTAGTGCTCAGTGTAGCAATTGCAATTCTGGTTCTTGATTTTATTATGTTGTCTTCATTGGATTTTTAATTTTCTTTAACATGTTCTTCCAGGCCCTTCCATCTCTAATCTGTCTCTAAGTGTGTCTGTCATCCTGGATGAGATGAGTGGATGATCGGTTGATCTTTCTGGAGCCATTTACCATCAGGAGGGGAACATGCTTCAGGATGAGGAAAACCAACAGCCAGCATTTAGCATCTTGCTCAGTGGCAGTCTGTCCTTTTATACACTCATATATATATACATTTATATATAAAGGTTTAATATTCTCCATCTGTTAGAACCCCAGCACTGCAGCAGAAGGCTCTTGTATTTCTCACTGAAACATAACAAACCCTCTCCTTCTAAACTGTCAAAAAAAAAATAAGCCAAAACCAAGCCAAGAACAAAACCTAAAAAACCCAAAAAAAACCCCAGAAAAACCCCAAAAACTGAACCAAACCAAAAAGACAAAATCCCTATACCTAAAAAAAAAAAAGAATAAAAAAAATAAAAAAAATCAAACCAAGCCACATCACCCAAAGAGGGGATCCTGTGGCTGAGTGTGTTTTGTACTCATAAAAGCCAAAGGAAAAGGGCTATTAGTGCACACTTGAGATCACTTAGAAAAGCCCAAGGGAAGTGCTCCAATGTTACTGTCAAAGTAACACACAGAGAAACTATGTCTCTGAGTACCCTGAAGGGATGAAAAAAATGTTTAATAAATGAGTTCTTTTCAGAGGTCAAATATTAATGATTTGTGTGTGTGTTTTCTATTGAAATTTCATTTTCTCTGTTCCAGCCTGGAACAGGGAAAAAATATCAGGAGACAAAACTTTGATTAAAATAAACGAATCAACACAGAGCTGTGTGCCTGGGTGAAGCTAATGCATGAGATTATAGAGTGAGACAGCTGCAATATTAATAAGGTGAAGAAGAGGGAAAAAAAAAAGTGATAGAAACCTCACAGACTGATCTTATTTGGCTCGATTGTTCCTGCATTAACTCTGGAAAAAAAGGCAGGAGAACTGGACAAAGAATGATCTCTATTATTCTGGATATTCTTATTTCCTGATTCTGTGGTATGGTTAAGCAGAAATGGAGAAGAAGAGGGAGAAAAAATTTAAAAATAGACATGATGGAATCACAGAACTTGGGTTGGAAAGGGTCTTAAAATCATCTAGTTCAACCCCTAGGGCAGGGACGGCTTCCACTGGACCAGGCTGCTCACAAAGAAAAAGAAAGGAGAAATAAAGAGAAATAGTTAAATAAAAATAAAGGAGAGTTAAAAACATAATTAAAGACCTAATCCTGGAGGGAGGACACTGTGAGCATAGATGGTAAAAGTGAGGTGGGAAAGGAAGAGAGGAAGGCTGGAGGCTGCACACTAAGGCTGGCAGGCAGAGAGCAGAGGAGGGAGGGATGCTCTTTGTGTCAGGGAATCCTTTCCCTTGTGCTGCGAGCCCTGGCCGGGCTAAGTTATGGCTGCAGGATTTGTGGCTGCACAGGGCTGATGGCAAAGCCTCACCACGCACCTGCCTCTGCCTGGCAATTTGTAATGATGAGATTCATTAGCTCCACTGGAAGCACTTCCAAAGCTTTAATCGGAGCCACACAAATGAGTATTTACTTAGGTAGCACTTCATTACTGCTCCTGCCCTGCTGTGCAATATGGGATAAATTAGTGCCTGGGGTGGCCAGAGCCAGAACAGCCTGCCCCGCTCATCCTGCCCTGCTCATCCTGCCCTGCTCATCCTGCCCTTCTCATCCCGCCCCTCTCATCCTGCACTGCTCATCCTGCACTGCTCATCCTGCCCCGCTCATCCTGCCCTGCTCATCCTGCCCTGCTCATCCTGCCCTTCTCATCCTGCCCTGCTCATCCTGCCCTGCTCATCCCGCCCCGCTCATCCTGCCCTTCACATCCTGCCC
The DNA here is from genome assembly GCF_049639895.1 of Pseudopodoces humilis. Classification (NCBI taxonomy): domain Eukaryota; kingdom Metazoa; phylum Chordata; class Aves; order Passeriformes; family Paridae; genus Pseudopodoces; species Pseudopodoces humilis. The sequence continues at coordinate 2,723,381 of NC_142200.1, read as the reverse complement.
CGCTCATCCTGCACTGCTCATCCTGCACTGCTCATCCTGCCCCGCTCATCCTGCCCCGCTCATCCTGCCCCTCTCATCCTGCCCTGCTCATCCTGCCCTGCTCATCCTGCCCTTCACATCCTGCCCTTCACATCCTGCCCCGCTCATCCTGCCCCGCTCATCCCGCCCCGCTCATCCCGCCCCGCTCATCCCGCCCTTCTCATCCTGCACTGCTCATCCTGCACTGCTCATCCCGCCCCGCTCATCCCGCCCTTCTCATCCCGCCCTTCTCATCCTGCACTGCTCATCCCGCCCCGCTCATCCCGCCCCGCTCATCCTGCCCTTCACATCCTGCCCTGCTCATCCTGCCCCGCTCATCCTGCCCCGCTCATCCTGCACTGCTCATCCCGCCCTGCTCATCCTGCACTGCTCATCCTGCCCTTCACATCCTGCCCTTCTCATCCTGCCCTTCTCATCCTGCCCTTCTCATCCTGCCCTTCACATCCTGCCCTTCACATCCTGCCCTTCTCATCCCTCCCCGCTCATCCTGCCCCGCTCATCCTGCCCCGCTCATCCTGCCCCGCTCATCCTGCCCTGCTCATCCTGCCCTTCACATCCTGCCCTGCTCATCCTGCCGTGCTCATCCTGCCCCGCTCATCCTGCCCCGCTCATCCTGCCCCGCTCATCCTGCCGTGCTCATCCTGCCGTGCTCATCCTGCCACTGCCAGCCGCGGGGATTCTGCTCCAGAGCTGAAAACACACCCCTCCTGGCCAAAAACATCCAAAAACGTCTGCAACATTTCCATTTCCAGGCATTAAATTTACAGCCTGTGTAACAGAATGTGGTGTGTGCCAGAGAGGGAAACAAGTCTCTCTTCTTCTAGGTAATAAGTGGCAGGATGAGAGGAAATGGCCTCAAGCTACACCAGGGGAGGTTTGTGTTGGATATTAGGGAAAATTTATTTCTGGAAAGGTTTGTAAAGCTATGAAATTTAAAAAAAAAATTTTTAAAAAATATATAAATACACTAATAATAATACCTCTATATAAATATATAAATATATATTTAAATATATAAATATATATGAGTAGAAATAAAATAAATATATATAGATAAGTAAATATATAATTATATAAATAAATATATAATTATACAAAGATAATATAAATATATAAATAATTATATAAGTAAATATATATAATAAAGCTAAATAGGCTGCCCAGGGAAGTGGTAGACTCACAATCCCTGGAAATATTAATAAAAAATGAATGTGGAGCTCGAGGACATGAGTTAGGGGTGAACATGGTGGTGCTGCTGGGATGACACTTGGACTTGTTGATTTTAAGGTCTTTTCCAGCCTCAAGGTTCTGTGATTCCATGAATAATTTGATATGCACGGCTTGAAATTTTTCCCAAGCCTTAATCCACAGAGCCCACAGAGCAAAAGTGCCCTTTGCAGCCTCCCCTGCTTTCACCCCTTTTGGCTTTCACCATATTCTTCCTGGAGATTCCTCCAAGAAGCAAGCACCAAGTTCTCAGGTGTTCAAAGCAGAAAAAAACCACAGGTGAGGCAAGGAGCTCAGAGACCCAGAACTTGGACTTAGTCTGTCTGGGGGACCTGGGACCCAAATCCATTCAGTGGTAGGGAGCAGAAGCAGGTGACATCACCCCATTATTTTTAAATGCTCTGCCAGTTCTAAAAGATACCAGCCCCAGCTGTTGAAGGCAAAATCAAGCTGGTTTGTACTAATGGGTTAAAACTGGATGTTGAGCCTTATGTTTTTTATTTCTCTGTTGAAATGAGGCTGTTCCCGTGTCTGTGTGTGCGTGTGGAGCTGACACTGCATGCTCCCAGCCTGTGAAGTGTGGCACATTCCTTATCATTTAGACTGCAAGGCAAAGGGTGGCAAGGAGGTGTCTTTGCATGAATATTTGGGCCAAGACAAGTAGAAACTTGAAATCTTGCAAATTGCTTTCTGTGGGATTTCTAATAACACAGAGTCTTCTGCAACCGCTGAGATGTGACGAGGCAAACACAGGCTTTATTATTAATTAAGCCTATGAAATGCAGGTGGAGGTTTTCAGCTAAGGATGATGCAGGCAGCAGTTTTCCCTCCCCTGATTCCACAGGGAGGCCCTGGCTGTGGTGGCAGTGGCCCGGTGGACAGACAGGAGCTAGACCTGGATCCCTCGTGGGCTGCCTTGTCAGGAGGATCCATGGGTAAGTTCTATGTGCTCCAGCAGCTCCTGGATCCATTAACCTTTACATTAGGCAGGATGAGAGAAGGCTGTGAGATCCTGATGTATATTGAGCCATTTTCCCCACAGCACCAGATAATCACCCCAGTTTTAGACACAACTACTCAAGCATAGGACCCAAATACTTCCTGAGGCTTTTCCATCCCAGTAGCAATTTTGATTTATATTCATTAGTTGGATGAGAGGAATCCTCAGGACAGCCACAAGCTGTCACACAACTCTTTAGGATACTCCACTTAGCTCTCCAGACCTTTATTTTTGTACTATTTTCACAGCACCTTTTAGGTTGTTTCTGAGTGCAGCAGAGTCTCTGAAAATGATTTTACAGGGAAGAGTCACAGACATCAGATTGGATATTGGGGAATTAGGAAATCAGATAGGATTTTAGGAATAAATTCTTTATTGTGTGGGTAGTGAGGCATTGGAAGAAGTTGCCCAGAGCAGCTGTGGCTTCCCCATCCCTGGAGGTATTCAAGGCCAGGCTGGGGCTTGGAGCAACCTGGGATAGTGGAAGGTGTCAGTGCCAGGACCAGGCTGGAATGAGAGGACCTTTAAAGTCCCTTCCAACCCAAACCATTCTATCTGAAATGCTTGGGGATATGGGAAGATCTGAAATAGTATATTCAAAACCCCAAAAAAGGAAAGCACTTTTAACAGGAAGCTGGTTTTCCTTAGTAGCTTTTAAATTCCTTCCCTGGCTTCAAATTTTCTCCAAGCAGAGAGCAACATGAAGGAGAACCCTTCCAAGCAGAAGTCATGAAAAGACAAAGCAAAATGATTTAATTATTTTCTAAAAAAAAAAAAAAAAAAGAAGATATGACAGTAAAAAGTGATGCAGCCATGGCCAAGATGAACACCATCAGGGAGGCTTTCAGGGTTATTTCCCATGAAATATTCTGTGAAATTCCAGAAAATCCAGAAAATCATGGCAGTGCCCCAGATTCTCACCTTGCAGAATAAATCAGTGCAGTTCCAGTGCAGGCTGTTGACTTCAGCAAGATTGAATCACACCACAGAGAAACCCAGGATGCTGACACAGATGGAAAATGATGTGTGATAAACATTCAGTACCAATTACTGGGAGCAGACCAGTAGAATCCTGGACTTGACTGGGAAAATGACCAATCATCACTTCCAACCTGGAGAAGCTGCCACAATCACCTAACACCTCTCCAGGGGTTCCCAGGGAACTTTATCGTTCATGTCTGCCTCAAAACTGTAAATATCCAAGGATTTAGCAACCTGAGGAAGCAGAGCCTCCAATTCCATGAACACCTTCCTATGTCTGGAAAGTCTTCTCCTCCCCCATCTCTTTCTCATCTCACAAATATATTTCCTGGGATTCCTCACTCAACCAAAGCACTGCTCCATGCACAGACTTTTATGCAAATTATTTTGTTTATTTTTATGATGTATGCAAATGAAGTCTTTACTCTGAACATTCTTTATGGTGCTATAAATGTAAGAACAGATCTTGAATTAGCCCTTTTCATTGTCAGAGTGGCATTAAAACCAGCTGAGGAATTCAGAGGCTTAAATGTGTAAGCAGTTGGGTATAAAACAACTTTTATATCTTGCAAAAATTAAGGGTTTGGGCTGAGGTATTTGAGCATTAAAACAGGATCTCTAAGAAGTTAGAAAAAGTACATTTTTCATATCTAAGTGGAGATCAAGACAAGAAATCAGCAAGAGAAGCAACCTGTGGTTTAACAACCTCTTTCAGTATTCCTTTTCCTATATTAACTGGGAACTTCTAATGGGAGCTAAAGATGGCAATTCCAGCAGGAGCTGAATAAACAGGATGATGCTCTCACTTTTTTTCCTGCCTTATGCACTCCATTCTCTGCATTGTCACATTGTACCCAATAGCCCACACTCCTCTAAAAATAGGTTTACTTGGCAAAATATATCATCAGATAAGCTCCACTTTTACACAGCTGGGACAAGAGGAGGTGCACAGGTAGGGAGGAAGCAGAAACAGGGAAGGACTGGAATAACAGGGGTAGATGAGGGAAGATCAGAGGCCAAGTTCTGCTGGTGAGCTCTGAGGCAAACACTTGACTTTGGCTCTAATTGTGTGTAACTCTGGCTCCTGCCCAAATACAGTTCCCTCCTTAATCTGACTCTCCTGTTCATGGGAACAAAGGAAACCATATCCCAGCCTTTTCCCACAGAGAAGGATATGAATTCCTGTAATTGGGATAGTGGAATACAGAGGCAATCAGGAGAACACTCCCACATTGCAGGTGATCAAGATAAATATTTTTTATATTTATATAAAAATATAAAGTTGCATATATTCTACACTTAACAAATGTCTCTTTGGTTAATGAAGGGAAAAGGTGTAGGAGATGCTGGACTGGCACAGGGTTATTCCCCATGGTTAAACAGAAGCTCTAAATTTATAGATATGGATAAATATTTTCTCTTACTCCTCTGATTTATAGTAGAATGTGGAAATTTAAAGCTTATTTCATTCAGAAATTCCCCTGCTTTCAAAGAGCCAAAAGAACACTGTTCCTGTCCCATGGCAGGAGGTTGGGACTGGGTGATGTTTAAGATCCTTTCCAACACAAACCATCCTCTGATTCTGTGATTCCATATTTTCATAATATCAGCTTTCTTAAATCTTCTAGATTTAAGAATTCTTAAATTCACTGTTCTAACAGTGAATTTCACCAGGAAATTCACTGTTCTAACTTTACTGAGGAAACCCAAGTTTATAATATTTTTCTATCACTGTGTTTTGATCAACACAATACAGAGAAAAAAAAATCACTTAACATATGTAGCAAGGAATAGGAGAGATGAAGGCAATTTTCTTCTATAAATTTTGTTCTCCAATTGTTTGAATAGGCAGGAAGGCTTTGTGAAGACAGAATTCATAGTCTGTGCTTAGGATTTACCTGCACATGCCAGCTGGGATAAAACTGATGCTGGAACAGGGAAGCTGCTGTGGGAACAGGTTTAACACAGAGCAGGAGGCAGGGTATAAAGGAGGCTGGATGAAGGAAAAGATTTGAAGAGCTTAAGTGTTTAAGTATGAAAATATCCACATTGACATGGTGCCAGTGGTTCCCTATGTCACTTGCAAGGAGTAAATATAACCCAAAGCTCCTGTGAGGAAAATTCATCTCCTTGCCGGGTGCACGGCTGGCAGGAATGTGCCTTTACATGTTGATAAAATCAGCTTGAAAACAGTGTGAATATAGGCTCATTCACACAGAAATTCTAGACCTTTCTATCCCAGAATGTCCAGATTGTCATCTCTGCTTCCACTGGACCATGGAATTCTTGGAAATCTTGACTTTCTTTGCAGCAGCCCACGATGCTGAACAGAACTTAGCACACTCCTGCTCATCTTCCCAAAAAACATCCTTTGCATGGACAACACTGGACATTTATGAAAATTAATTTAGACTTGACTGCATAACCAGATCCTGTCTCTAGCTTCCCTAAACCAAAATAAAAGATTAACATATCTTTTCTCACAGAGTGGCTGCTTCTGAGGCCAGTCCTAGACCAGGTCCCTTGGTAAGGTCCTGGTCATGTTCTCACTGCTGGGGCCCAGGATGCCTCCACTGTGCTCCCATCACGTCTCCACTGCACTGCCTACAGCACAGGACAGAAATCCTAAGGCACTGAAGAGTGAAAAAGTCAAAGATCTTCTGGGAGGAGTCTCATGGAGGAGAGAGGCTCAATGAAGTTGATGAGTATTCAAGAAATGCCTCCTCCAAGTTCCAGAGAGCTTCCATGGCAGTGAATAAGAAGTTAGATTAGAAAATGCTGTTTTATTGATGGAGAATAAAAACTCAGTGAGACAAAACATACTATTCAATATTTTTCTATGTCAAGAACTGACCTGGACTCAGATTTGAATGATTTTTGTAGTGATGAGGAGACTTCTTTCCCTAGACCTCCACCTCCTCTACGAAGAAAACAAAACAAAACAAAGCAATTCAGCCTAAGATTTCTTTACAGCCAGACAAAAGTTACTGTGGAAAATAAGAGTGAAGAGTTTGCCTGCTGCTGCATCTCTGAGCTTGCAGCACAGATGCCTGCAGTAACCTCTGTGGGGCTCTAAATTCTTCCATTCAGAGTCCAAATATGGATATTTCCATGAATATATCTGTCACATCCACAATGGCAGTTGCAAAAGAAAAGAAAATCCTATTGTGCAGGAAGCATGGAAATGAGAATAACAGTGAAAGTGGCACCATTATAGCATTTAATGAGATGCCCTCACCTGGAATATTGTGCTCAAGTTTCACTGTACTGCCTCAGAATTGAAATGAAATTAAACAAAATGAAGTGCCATGAAATAAAACACAGTAGGTAGAAGGGGAGGAGGAGGCTGGAAGAAGTAATGAAAATGATCAGAAGCTTGGGAGAACTTGTGAGAGGACAGAAAGAGAGAAGAGAGAAAGAAGAGAGAACTATTTAATTTGGGTAACAACACAGCAGAATTGTGATTGGCACAAGGAAAGCCAGGCAAAAAAGAGAGGGAAAGGATAGGGGGAAGGGAATCTGGGAAAACTAAGACAGCACAGATTTGTGAGAATAGGACAGTAGACAGAAAATAAGACATCAGCATTTTGTGCCATAGATTACTATGTAGATTGTCTAAATTACAACTTCTGCTTTTGTTTTGTGAAGGTTTTAAAATCTTGTATCTCTGCATCTTAAATAAGCAGGTGAGGCAGATGGAAGTTGCTTTACAAGCATGAATTCTTGTAAGAAAAACCAAATGAAATTAATGAAATGAAATTAATTAAATGAAATCAGATTAACAACAAGGAATTGAAGCATTTATCTCAAGTACATGGCTACATCATTCACATATATCTGAAATAAAGTTTTATTACAAATAACACAGCACCATGAGGCACATAACTAACTCTTCTGGCCACAAAATATCCCACATTTCCTACTAGGTTTCCACAAGTATCAGAAAAAAATCTGTCTTACTAAGGCATCCACCCAAGTTTATTCTTTGCTGGTGCAGCCTTTTACAGCATTTCAAGAGTTTAAGCCAAGACCTCACTCAGTGCAGATCATCCCATCCCAGAACACCCAGTAAAGCCTTTAAAATCTTCAGCCAGGATCTACAGCAAGCTCCTGGATACACAGGGCCAGGAAATCTGATGCATCACAGAGGATTTTGGAGGGTTTTGAGTAATTCCTGGGCTTTGCAGAAGACCATCTGATCCGAAGTGAAGATCTTACCCTAAATACACACAGAATTACAAGGCTTTAGGTTTGGGAGCATATATGGGCTGTGGGAAAGCATAACCAAATCCTTGTGACAGATTCCTTTTTGTTCTGGTGTTTCCCACTGCTCCTGTCACCACTGCTCAACATGCTCTGATCATGTTGTGACCGCCCCTTGGAAAGAGATTAAACTTAAATTTTCTCTTCAAACCCCTTTTCTCAAGCTGGGCTCAGTGGCAAGGAAGTTGGAGCTGGGAGAAAGGCACTGAGAGTTGAATAAAGTCTTCTGTCACAGGATTATCTTCTGTTTACATTTACGCTGCTGCAAAATGTCTGCTCTGGGACTCTGACTACAAAGGGCAGAGCAGATTTATCGACCTCATCCTGGACTGGCTCCTCTGGAATGGATCAGGCAGGTCCTTGGTCACACTGTGATGCCTTCACAGTTCCAAGATATGGAATCATAGAATCATTAAGGTTGGAAAAGACCTCCAAAATCATCAGGATCAACCATTAACCCAACGCTGCCACTGAAATGTGTCCCCAAGCACCACATCTACAGGCCTTTAGAACACTCCAAAGGAGGGTGATTCCACCACTTCCCTGGGCAGCCTGTACCAATGCTTGACCACCCTTTTGATGAAGAAATCTTTCCTAATGTCCAATCTAAACCTCCCCTGGTGCAACTCGCTTGTTACCTGGGAGAAGAGATTGATCCCACCTGGCTCCTCTCAAGTGGTTTTAGAGAGTGAGAAGGTTCCCCCTGAACCTCCTCTTCTCCAGGCTGAGCCCGCCAACCCCCTCAGCTGCTCCTCATCAGCCTTGTGCTCCAGACCCTTTCACAGCTCCATTCTCCTTCCCTGGACATGCTCCAGCACCTCAATATCTTTCTTGTTGTTGTGATGGGCCCAAAACTGATCCCAGGTTCAAGGTGGGGCCTCACCAGCGCCGAGTACAGTGGGAAATAACTACCAAGTTTTATGTTTAGGATTTTTGTTGGGTGGTTTTCTGTTTGGTTGGTTGGTGTTGGAGTCAGAGGCACAAAGAGTGTGTGCCCTTATCTCTGATACCTGGCTCTGACATCCAAGAAAGCACTGAATTTCATATAACATCCTGAAAAGAACTGTTAAGGTTAAATAGAAAAGCTAGGAGTGTAAATGTGTAAATTAGAGAGTTTCTTAGGTCACTGGGTGAAAAAGTTTGGAGTTTAAAGTAGTTTGGAAAACAGAAGACAAGATAGAGGATTTAGGGCATTGTCTCTTGTCCTCCTTCTTTCTTCTTCATCTTCTTCTTCTACAGGTTTTTGGGTAGCAGTAGGTGATTGGATAGAAGATGCCGCAGTGTAGTACTCAGGTGTTGGGTCATTGGGTCACTAAGAAAAATAATTACTAAGAAAAATAATTAAAGTAAATTACTTGGCATCTGTTAATTGGGTAAATAGACATATAAAAGACCTTGAAGAAGATCTTTGTTAGCAACTTTTCACCTTTCTATCTTAGTGCACATAGCTTCTTTTACCTTGTATACATGTAATGTAGATAAGAGAAAACAACCAAGTCCGAACAAGAGAGAAAAAACTGCCTCCTTCTCATCAACTTCAGTTCAAGGGGAAAAAGAACCCAACCACGAGAGTCCGTATAGAGACAGGTTGGCTTTTCTTTTTCATGTCAAAGCCGCCTGAAACACTTGAAAGCTTCACTGCTGCCCGCCATGGTTGGGTTTTATGCCACGATGGTGTGAGGATATTGAGGCTCACAGTGGAAGCCTAGTGAAGTGTTGGAGTGCTCTGTATGGGGCAAGAAGCTAAACCTGGCATGTTTCCATTCACACAAAGGGGATTCATCCCACAATCTTCCAGGTTTCACTTTAGTGTGGAACTATTTGGTTCACACAAACAAAAAAAATAAACCCAGAAAATTAGTATTTATGTAATGTGGATGATCAGGGGACCAGGGTGTGGGAGTTATTTGACAGTGTAGATGCTTCTTCTGCACCAGCTTTTGTTTATTCCTCCATCTTTTATCTCACACTGATGTTTACAACTTAAGGTTCCTGAAGCAGGAACAAATTCTCCCCATGGATTTGGGTAATGCCTGGTATGAGAGGTCTGTGGTCTCAGCTAAAAATTACTGTCATATCAATACCAACATTCCATCTTACAGATGGAAGAATCTCACAGGACTTTATAATTTTAAGTGATTTACACAGGCTGGGATTGGTCTGTCTGCTCCTGAAACACTGCAGTCTCTGGGGGAGAGGGTTTTGGCCTATAAAGAATATACAGATTGTGCATGAGGGAATTGGGATTGAGTAGTGATCCCTCTCTCCCTCTCTCTCTCTCTCTCTCTCTCTCAGAAACTTGTTCCTCAACTGCTTGTACTTAAAGGAATTTAAAATGCAGCCCATAAAATAGATGTTAAGTAAGGAAACCAGCAGTCTGCAGAATAGGTTGTACACATTCTGCAAAAAGCTATTGAGGGAGAAATATTGTCATAAATTGTGTAAAGCACAGTGTGTAAAGTCAGAAGCATGGTTCTGACAGAAATTACAACAGCAGTTCCAAGGCAAGTTGTTTTGGGTCTTTTGCCACGCCAAGCAGGTTGTACAAGGCCAGCTTGGTGGGCCTGGCAGCAGCAGTTCCAGGTGTTTTCCTCTGCCACAGCCATTCCCCAGGAGATGCACCCCTGTGGGGAGAAATTCTTGCACAGAGAGGTTGTGCCTGTCCCTGGAAATGTTTAAGGCCAGGTTGGATGAAGCTTTGAGCAACCTGGTCTAGTGGGAGATGTCCCTGCCCATGGTAGAGAGTTGTAACTGAATAAACTTTGAGGTCCTTTCCAATGCAAACCATTCTGAGGTTCTATAACTGTGAAATTTGGCCCAGGTTGAACAAAATGAGCATCAATATTGTGCCCATTGATTACAGAGAATTTTTGGAGCACTTTTTGGCCCCATTCCTCACAAGTTGCTCAGGTTTGGACCTGAAACCTCTTACTCCTGGCCCTGCTTTTCTTTGTTTACCTAATGGCCATCAACTTCATGGCTGCTTTTTTAGGTCACCAGCAACAGAGCATCTGGCAGGAGTGCCAGCATCCATCCCCTCCCACAGACACGGTAGGTGACATAAATCCTCACCAAATGGTTTGGTTTAGACCATTTTGGGCATCAAAACAGGACTTCCATGGCTTTCAAGACAGTCTGGCTTTTGCACACACAGGTAAAAATAAATTAATAAAACACCTGGCTTCAACTGGCTTGAAAATTTACCAGCTCAACCTTGAACTGGATTTGCTTCCCTGTGCTGTATTGATGATAAGGGAAAAATATTTAGAGTAATTTGCAGTTAAAAGGTAGGGAGCTTAGCAAGCTCAGAGCTTCCCTTACACAGAGAGAATTGATTTTTCCCAAAAATAGCTGATGGGGAATTTCTCTGCCATCTATACAGCTCTGGTGCCAGATGACTTCTTCCAGCTTGACGTGGGAAATCTGCTAAGGAAAGGACGAACAGGAGTGTGACAAAACAGAGCCTGGCTGTTCTTCCAGCAGTGTCAGCATCTCTCTGTGAGTGCAGCAAGCATCATTTCAGGGTTCATCCCCATGTTTCACTCCTGCCATTGTCCAGACTGCTGGGTTCGCTCCCAGACCACAAACAATTGGTCCCTTCCCACTGGTGAGATTCCAGGGGCTTGTTTGGATTTGTCTGCCCTTTACAGAGAGTTGGGATGGGAATCACAGAGGGAGTTGCTTCCTAAAGGAGCTAAGAAAAAGAAACATAGAAAAGTGTTTTGGGAAGGTTTCATACCAAGGAAAGGTCATGTTGACTCAGGAGCTTCTGCCAGATTTTGGAATGTCACCTTCCATGAGTGCTGAGGACATTGTGGACTTGGTGTGCTATTTTTGGAGGCCAGAAGCAAACAATAAATCTAAGTCAAATGAGAATAGATTTTTCTTCTGATTTTCAGTCAAGAGAAAGCCACTCACAAATAAAACCTAATAAAGTAAATAAACAAATAAATAAATAAAATAAAAAATAAAATAATAAAACCTAATCTTGCAGTCACCTGAATTTTAGTCACCAGTATTCTTGAGTGGCTTTTCCTTATGAGGACAAAACTGGTTCTGCTGGGAAGGAAAGCTGCTAGGAAGTTTTCTTGCCCTTTTGTGGGAGTAAGTTTGTACCCTGAATTACCACCCAAACACCGTTTGCATTTTACCACACTCCTCATTCACATCTCTTATGTTTTTCCTTTCGCTGACAGATCAATACAGAGAATTCAGAAGCTGGTGAAAAAAACATGTGCAAGCAGGATTCTGAATCATAATGTATAAGACGTGTGTTTGCCCCCTGAGCAGCAGACAGGCAGGATATAATTGGCAGGTTTTTTTCTTCTTCATGCACTCTAACTTTGCCAAGAGCAAGCTGACAGGGAAGCTGAGAGAAGAGCAGAAACTTCTCAGGTTCCAGAGGAAACGATGGCCTGCAGCTTAGCTCCAGCTTAGAGAGAGTAGGTAAGTGGAATGTTAGTAAAACGTGGAAGGCCAGAGTGGTCCAGAATTCCTCTTCCTTGGGACTGCTGTAGGGAATTAAATGTGAGTTTCACCTTGTCTTTGAACCACGAGTGCGCAAATCTGAGACCCACCGGAGAATGAGCAATGGAATTCCTCCAGAAGGGATGGCTGGGGAATGCAGGAATGAGGATATCAGTCAAAGCCAGTATCAGAACCAGAGAATCACAAAATGCTTCTGGCTGGAAGGGACCTTAAGTATTATTTCATTCCAGCCCCCTGCCATGGACAGGGATCCCTTCCACTATCCCAGGTTGCTCCAAGCCCCATCCAGCCTGGCCTTGGACACTTCCAGGGATGGGGCAGCCACAGCTTTTCTGGGAAACCTGTGCCAGGGACTGTCCATCCTCACAGGGAAAATATTTCTTCCCAATATCCAATCTAAACCTACCCTTTGTCAGTTCAAAGTAATTTTCGTTTGTCCTGTCACTCCAAGCCCTTGTCCCAAGCCCCTTCCCAGCTCTCCTGGAGCCCCTTTAGGTACTGGAAGGGGCTCTGAGGTCTCCCTGGAGACTTCCCCAGGCTGAACAATCTCATTTCTCTCAGCCTGTCCCCATAGAAGAGGTGCTCCAGTCCTCTTATATGGCATAGCCCCTAGCCAGACAATTTAGTAATTAGCCCTGTAGCATTCCTAATGCAATTCCCCAACACAGGAATCAGTGTCGTGACAATGAATGACAGGATAGTGGAGGAGGACAACAATGGATAAATGTTTGCACCATCACACCCTTTTATCTCCTGTGCTAAGCCAAAATTTCTCCTAACACATCCCATAAACAAGGAAAAATCACTCAGATTCTGTATGATATCCTGCCCTAGGATTTTACGCATAAATTCCTCATATTTCTGCACATTAATGATATTTTCCATAGAGGAACTTGATCTGATTGCACTGATGTCAGGAGTGTTCCAATTAACTCTATAAAACTCACTAACTGGTTCTTAAAGCCCAAAAGGAGCAATATCACTCTCAAAAAGTAGAACTGTGAAGCCTTACAGCTGCTCTGTGGCTTGGGAGATTTGGACGAGGCTGTTTGTTCCAACAAAACCAAGTTCAAAATCCCATGAGAGTTGTTTTGACGATTGTGTGTTTCATTTTGAGCGTGTGTATGTGTGTTTTTACACTACCCATGGCTGGTTCAGACCAGGAGAGCAAAGGCTGAGGAAGAGGATGACCAATCCCTATGAATAAAACAGGAGAATCAACATCAGGGAGGGAGAAAAGCGACTTAAAGCAACAGAAAAAGTTGTCACAAGGACAAATTTTTTCAAACTAGCCACAAAAACATGGAGACTAAAAATTAGAAGGCTGTCAACATAAGAGTTGTGAAGCTCTGGAACAGCCAGAGTGGGAAGTGATGTGGGAAGGGACAAACTGATAGGTACCAAGATAGAAAGTGATGCATTTATATTCTTAAATAATGAATAAATAATGCTGGTTGCATGCATTAAGTATCAACCAACTCTCCTCTCCCGGTTAGCACACAAACTTTGGGGACTGAAGGACAGTTTTGTGTTTTAAATTGCTGTGTTTTCCAGTTTTTTCTCCTCCAGAGAATCGATAAATAAATACTCACATAAATTATAAATCTGAGCTGGAGAAAACAAAACAAAAAAATGAAAGCACCTAGAAAAATCAGAGAATGAACCATCCTCCAACCCCAGGAGAATCAGGAGCTCGGCTGCAAAGAGAGCCACCGAGCACAGGGACTGCATGTCCCTGGAGCCCTGACTGTGAATGTTTCATCTGTCCTTACAACTAGGAACTGAGAACCTTTAACAAACTATACAGTGTTCACAGATCAGACCCAGTGACATGTGACTAACATGTGAGAAATATTTGGTTCTGTTGGGAAAACACTAAGAAATTGAGTTTCTTTCTTCCTGCTTTTTTACTTCAGAAGAAAGGCTTTGAAAACCAATCCAGGCAAGCTCCACAAAAAGGAATTTTCTTAGAAAAAGACTGACCCACTTAGGTTTATTTTTGATAGGTCTGGGAGACCTGAGGTATTTCAGAGAGTAGAAAAATGAAAGTAAATAGCACAACCTCATTTTACTCTGTAAATGGTGTAATGAGAGAAATACTGGAAAACTGCTGTCTTTCAGGAAAAAAAAAAAGGCAAAAGAAATGAAAAACTAGGTAGTGGGTGGGAAAAAATTGCAAATATTATTTTAAAGCCAAAGGGAAAGCTTTAAGGAGACAAAGAGATAAATTGATTTCTTAGGATGGCTTTCTATTTTATACAAAATATGAAAACAGGTAAAGGCATGGACCTGGGAGTGACAGAATATTGTGCCACACTGGGTATTTAGGGCATCTGCAGCTGAATTCAGGCCCCACTTTCTTATCTGTGTTTACTTGTAAAATCCAGCTTGGTGAGGACTGAGGTGTGCTGGTTTGGTCCAAACAACACAAACGTGATCCTGCAGCAGCACCTTCACCCTGGCTGTATCCAAACAGTTTCCATGTCCTTTATAAAGTCATTGATGCCAAAAATTTGCTACCATTGTTGCACTTCAGAGAACACACAAAGCAGGAGTAGTGAGTTGTCCAAAATACAGAGAACTGACAATAATTACAGAGACCCAAACTGGGTTTTTTTGTCTTCTGATAATGGGAATGCAAATCACCCACTTCCTGGTTCTTAGAAGCATAAAATGACAGAATCATTAAAATTGGAACAGACCTTTAAGATGATCAAGCCCAACCATCAACCCAGCACTGCCACCACCGTGTTCACCACTAAGCTATGTCCTCTGGTGACATATCCATGTGGGTTTTGAACAGTTCCAGGGAAGGTGATTCTGCCACTTCCATGGGCAGCCTGTTTCAGTGATTTACAACCCTTGCCATAAAGAAATTTCTCCTAATACCTAACTTAAACTTCTCCAGTGCAACTTGAAGCCATTTCCTTATGTCCTGTCTTTTGTCACTTGGAAGAAGAGACCGACCCCCACCCGGCTACAAACTTTTTTCATGTATTTGTAGGGAGCAAAAGGGTTTCTTTCCCCTTAGCCTCCTTTCCTCCAGTGAAGGCTACTAAACTTTCTTCCTAAGATTTCATTGCTCTGGTTGCAAGCACAGAGCAAAGTCCATGTCTCAAGGAAAACCTGGCAGTGTTTGTTTCTGCAGCAAAGTGCAGCAGTATAGTCATTGATGGTTAAAAATAGTGGAGAAGTGGGAAGAAAAGAGCCATAAAGTTCCTGCCCAGTGATGGGGAAGTGGCAGATAACTGAATTACCTGAAAGGAGGCTGTGGTGAGGTGGGGACAGGGCTCCTCTTCTAGGCAACTTGTTACAGGACAAAGGGAAATAGCCTCAAGCTGCACCAAGGGAGGTTCAGGTCAAATATACGGGAAGGATTTCTTTGTAGAAAGAGTGGGTAAGGATTGGAACAGGCTCTGCAGGGAGGTGCTGGAGTCACCATCCCTGGAAGTATTCTAAAAGGAGTAGACGTGAAACTCTGGGGTATGGTTTAGTGGGTGTGGTGGTCTTTGGTCAGAGGTTGGATTGATGACCCTGGAGGTCTTTTCCAACCTCAGTGGTTCTGTGATTCTAAGACAAAACTTCCAGATCTAGAATCATTGGCTCCTTATTGATTCCTCCTGTGACTGAGACAATACTTGTGGCAAAATGGTATCCAAATGCAAATAAATCCTCCTTGAAATTTCCTCCCTCTCTCCTTGCTTTAGAGGGGATGATAAACACACTTCACTCTTTATCTTTTACACATGTATTTCATTGCTAAAATTGCTGCTGGTTGTGTAGATGTTCCCTTTGTTTCAGAGTAATTGCCTGTTGTACACAAGAGCAGAAAGAAAAAATAAAAAAGCAAGAGGAGGCTGCAAGAGAAACTCTGCCACATTTATTGTCATTTCATGGGATCCTAACCAAAAAAAAAGAGACTTCACAAAGCTATTAATTTGCTCAATTATGTCTGATAGATGTTATGTCCTTCATTCCCAGGAATCCATCTCTTTCCTCAAAGCTTGTCAACGAGTCCCTGAGTGACACTGCAACCTTCACCAGCGACAGATCTCGGGGCTTCATTATGGAAGATTTTTATATTGTTCAGTGATTTGTGTGTCAGTAGGTGCTACACACTCACAAATCTGCATGCAGAGACAAGAGAAAGAAAGAGAATGTGACAGTTTGGTTTCTTCAGCATTTTCTGCTGTGGAGTAATCGAATGTGCTGCTCAATCCTCACAGAAAGAGAGGTTTGGAAACACAGCCTGTCCTCAGCAGCTCAGCCCAATCAGACCCAAAGTGCTCATTAGCTGAGGTACTCCATGACAAATCGCCTACCTGCTACGAGAAGCGGATCCTCTCATACCAATCGCACCCATGAAATGGTCTCGAGTTAAATAAGATCGTTGCAGCTAAATGATGAGTGAGGGAAGGAGAAATTAACAGGCGGGAGATGAGCTGTTTTCAACTTATGTTTGAAATGAGTCAGAACAAATGGGACACAAGGATAGAGTCAGAGCTGTAGGGATGACACTGGCAGCTGAAATAGCCCAGGAAATGCCTGATAATAATGAAAGAGAGGACAATTGTGGCAGAGGCTGGTCTGCCTCTACGGTGGGTTTTATAACACAGAAGGGTCATTTTAAACTGGAAGGTGTCATGAATGAGGGAGTTAAGAGGAAATGTCTAAGGCAGAGGAGAGAGTGGACTTTGTCTTTTAACTATGTGGAAAGTGGCAATAGCATCTGTGCTTACCCTTGATGAACTGCAATAGCAAAAGATGGTGGTAGCAGTAATGAAGACCAGAGGAGGACTAATTAAATTCAATTTATTATTATTACTCTCTATTTCTCCGTGTTCCACACTGATTATTACATATCTGTTTCATAACTAGGCTCCTCCTGCTGTGCTGCTTCCTAGGCTGCACTGACAAGCATTTGGAGCTTCCAGGATGCACCAGGTAAAGCCACTTTGTTTGGGGTAAACATTCAGATTGGAAATTAGCTGCTGATTCCTGCAAACAG
Organism: Pseudopodoces humilis; assembly: GCF_049639895.1. Classification (NCBI taxonomy): domain Eukaryota; kingdom Metazoa; phylum Chordata; class Aves; order Passeriformes; family Paridae; genus Pseudopodoces; species Pseudopodoces humilis. The sequence continues at coordinate 2,706,375 of NC_142200.1, read as the reverse complement.
AAACCTGACAGTTAATCCACAGGGAACCTCCCAAATCCTAAATGAATGTTGAAATTAGAAGGAAACAAAGTTTAAAGTCTCTAGTTGGGGCACACAGCTGAGGATGAGGGTGAGTTTGTATTGCAGAGGAGGTGGAGGGTATTTGATGGGTGATCTCACACTGGGAGGAGGTTGAAGCCTGTCCTACAGAGATCCCAACAGGTCCTATCAGTCCCCAGAACAGGAATCAGTGAGGTCCTGGAGCATTACACAACACACAGGAAGGGCAACTACCTACCCCTAGTGAAAAATCTCTTAATCTAGAGAGTAATAGTGAAGCTGGAAGAAAAATAGGATGAACCATAAATTCACATGGAAAGAAAATGGCTAAAGTACACCTTGAGAGTTCATTTTCACACTTAGATTTTTTTTTTATTTTTTCCTTTCCTTTTCTTTCTTTTTCTATGTTTTTTTTTTTTTAAATTCTATTTAAAAAGCAACATTCTTAAATGAAGGAGAAAGACTCCACTGGATTCAATAAATCTGCTCCACTTTACCAACCTACGATTCAGCCTGACTTTCTGCTGTGACCTACCATTATCTTTCTACTTCACTACTCTTTATTGCTTGATTCATTCCCTGTAGACACCAACACAGAAGTTCTTAAGGAAGGAGGTGAGTGTGATTTATGCAGCGGGTTGATGTATGAGTTCACAGAAGGGCTGGGATTAATTTAATTTCACTTACAGGATCTGACACGGGTGTCCCACCTGAGTCTCTTGCCTCCCATTGAAGACACTGGAGGTATAGAAAATGCAGTTAATGGAGCTCAGTGAGTCATCTGCCAAATATGGGTGCCTATTTTGGGATGGGAAATCACACCCTAAGCTCCATTGACTCTGCTGACTCAGCCTCCATTGACTGAGAGCAGAATCCAGGGCAACTTGCCCAGATACTGACACCCACAGATAATCAGAGCTGATGAGACAAATCCCACCAAATGTGCTCCAGGTGAAGAGCACGACCTGCCAGGTGTCAGGTGAAGGGGCTACATGGGACAGAGGGACAAAAGTGGTCCTTCCTCAGAGTGTGGGATAGGGAGAAGTTTTGTTGGCTTGGGAAGGAAAAGGAAGGGATGGGAAAGATTTAGCTGTTGAATATTTTTGCAATGTGCTGATCATTAAGAGGCTGATTTTCAGAAGTGCTGAGCAGCCATGACGCCCACTGAAGACAATGGGAGCTCAGCACTTCTGAAAATCAGCCTCTTGATGCCTACATTGAATGTAATCTTTAATATTTAAAGGAATAAAAGGGTCTGGGGGACGGGTATGCAGGAAAGTGAATGAGCTTCCTCCTCAGATGCTTTGCAAAGCCCTTTCCATCATTATTATTAATGCTTGCAGACATTATGTTCTAAGGAGCACTACAGCTGGAGCATTACATGGGAAGGAAGATTACAGAAGGTTGGGAAAACTGGCTGCTGTGTTCCAAGGCTGATCCAAAGATTAATAAAGTCTAAAAGAAAACACCTACTGGAGTGACAGTCAGAGGAGAGGCTTTATCTGGTTGGAAAGAGGTTCACAGTGGTCCATCTCTGTCAAGGCACTGGGGCTCACTGTCCCCTTGGGGTGAAGCTGTGTCACCTGGCTGAGCTGATGTAAAAACACATCTCTCAGGAAATGTGTCTTGTTCATGTCTCCTGTCCCTCCTCACCCACCCACAGTGCCAGTGTGTGCCAGCTCCAGTCCTGGACTGAGCACTGCAGCTCCTTTGTGCTTTTGAGGAATTTCCCCGCTAGGTGAATCAGCTGAACTGGTTCTCTGCAGCGCTGGGCAGACACCAGAACCAGTACAATCCAGGGGGAAGCACGATATTTTGGGAAAAGGTAAATGTGTCCTCACCCTTTTACAGATGGTAACGTGGTCACCTTGAGGCACTTTGTCACATGAAGCTACACCCTGCTGTGCTTACCCGGAGGGAGTTTGGGGTGAGGGGAGAGTTTCTCTCTTCTGACATGTCTCAGATGAAAGAGAAAATGGTATTAAGTTGTGCCAGGGGAGGTTTAGATTAATTTTATTTATTTTTTCCACTTAAAGAGTGATTGGGCATTGGAATGAGTTGCTGAGGGAGGTGGTGGAGTCACTGCCTCTGGAAGTATTCAAGAGGTATCAGGATGTGGCACTAGGGGTAGAGTTTAGGGCTGATTATGGTGGTGCTACACTGATGGTTGGACGCAATGACCTTGAAGGTCTCTTCCAACCTTGACGATTCTGTGATGTGCACATGCTCCGAAAGGATTAATGAAATCACCACATGGTGGTAGGGAAAACAATAAATTTTTTTCTGGTTTATTGCTTTCCTTGTGAAAACTCACCTGGATTATTTTCCCAGCATGGTTTTTGGTGTGAGCACAGAACAACTGTTGCAGCACAATAGGGATGAGGCCACTTAATTGCTTATTTCAATGACCAAGAACACACAGGAGCCCTGGTGAATTCCATTTCCAGGGAGAGAAAGCAACTCCTGAGCCTCATCTCTACCATCAGAAAGATAATGATGCTTCTGGAAATCAGAAGTAAAATAGTGATGATTAATTAATAAGGGTGCAGAGAGACGTGAGGTACCCCAGGGACATTTTGCTTGTCTCAGAGAGGATGGTAACCTGTGAGAAGATGCTGACAGAATTATTCTTGCTGCAGGAGAATGGATGGAGGTTGTGTCACAAGAAGAGTGGGTTTGAAGTATTTCATGATGGCAGAGATGTTTGAATCAGTTGGGTCTTGAAGATTTTGCAGGAAACCAGCTAAAGCAAACTGAGTCATTAGTGATTATCTTCAAGAGTTTGTGGAGGATTGAAGAGGGACAAATATAGAACCTCTCTGCAAAAAACAGAGCTGATGACTGAGAAATTACAGACTGCTAGGCCTAACTTCAATTTGTGGGCAGATGATAGAAGAAATTATTAAGCAATCATCTGCACATACTGAGAAGATAATCACCTTCTTAAAGACAAATAAATAAAATGCAAATGCACTATAGGAAATTATTCCAAACAACCTAATTTAATTCCTCACTTAGAAAAAGCCAGATGAGAGAAAGGTAGTAAAATAAGATGCTGTATGAGGCTAGAAAAAGTTTTTAACAGTAAGGTTAGGAAGAGCCATTGTAGTGAGGAAGGGATAATTGGCAAATCACTTTTGAAGAGTAATTGTCAGAAGCTTCTTAGCATCAGAATAGAAGGGGATCTTAAATGAGATATCTTGGTGATGTTTCTTAGACCTGCTTCTATTTCAAATACAACCACTGACTTGTTTTAGTAAAAGAAAGTATAACTAAATTCTTGTGAATATCAGCAGGGTGGGGTATATGTAGAAGCATTTCAGTGAACAGAGGTGGAATCTAAAATGGTCTTGAAAACATTTGAGAGAAGTGAATTTAGGAGGAAAAAAATTAATTTGTAGACCTACAATATGCTATGCCAAGGATTAAGAAGTTAAATCATAGAACCATAAAATGGCTTGGATTAATGACCATCCAGTTCCAACCCCCTGCCATGGGCAGGGACACCTTCCACCAGACCAGGTTACTGCAAGACCCATCCAACGTGGCACTGAATACTTTCAGGGATGGGGCATCAACATCTTCACAGCTTTTCTGGGCAAAAAGCACAAATGTAAAAACGTTTGGCAGGATATCAGACATGATTCTGGTGCTGAAAGGGGATCCTGATCTCCCTATAAAGCAGTGGTGGGATGTTGTACGAGAAGAGTAGAGCTCCTTTAGGAATGTCCTGATGGGACGATTATCAGGCAGAGCAGAATTGTCAAGGGAACTCAGTGCCAGCAGGGTCAAGAGCTGCAGCTGATTATGGACACTGCACTTCACAAATGGTAGATATCACCTGGAAATAGTCCTGGTGGAGCAACCAGAATTACAAAAGGGTTTGAACACTTGTTATGTTGGGAGAAATTGGGTAAATAACCCTCTTCTGTTTCAGCTACTGCAAACACTTCCCCACCTCTCAGACAGTTCTCTGATTCCCAGAGGCAAAACAATGCTCAGATTCCACACTTGGTGTTTTGACCATCCTGACTTCTTCCTAAAGACCTTCCTCAGAATACCCAGGCAGAATTCCTTCTTGCTGCTTTCTGAGGGGGTCTGCATTCCCAGCTTCTCCTCACTCATCTGCCAGTGCCTCACTCAATTTTGGATGCCCTCTGCTCTGTTCCTCATAGGATGAGTCCCTTCTGCCCAGCTGATACCCTAATCTCCTCAGGGGATTCCTCTTCTGTGTTTCTCATTGGTCTGGCTGAAGAGAGAATGAGAATCACACTTCCTAACTTCAGGAATTAAAATCTAACATCTTAATTAGACCTACGTTTACCAAGTAAATCCTTCTCAGTCCTTCACAGTTAAAAGAAAGGGAATAATTACTGTCTTCTGCAGGGCCAGGAGCTGGGCTTTGATGATCCTAGTGGGCCTCTTCCAGTTCAGGATATTTCTGTAATTCCATGACATTCCAGTAGATGATCTGATACTTCAGAGGCCCAAGCCCTAATTTGGGCAACTCAATTAAATGCATAAAGTCAAATGCTGTAACTCCACCCCAAAATGCCTTAAGTCATCCACGTGGACTTCACCCTTCAGTGGAAACTTCTGAAATGTTCTTTTTCTTTGCAAGGATGCATGTAAGAAATCTAGAATGTCATCACACATATCAACATGTTTCCAACTCTTTTAGAAAAAAACAATAAAATACATAAAATTTTCCTACCCTAACATCCATTTTGTTTTTCATTTAAATAATAGGACCTCCTCAAGACAGGGAGTTTTCAAGAATGGACACCTCACAAGCACTACAGAAATGTTTAATAAGTAATACATTTCAAAATTTCCCATTTCTCCCTTATCTTCAGCATTCTTGTCCATATAATATATAAACTGTCTACTATTTACATTCCTCCTCCCTCTAAAAGCTTATTTTTCCTTACAAACCCAGAATATATGTAACCTGACACATATTTCCAACATTTCCAGAATAACCACTGCAACTCACTGTAAACCCAAGCCTTTAAGATAACCCCCTGCTAATCAACCATGAGCTTCTCTATTTCAGAAAAGACTCCCCAAAAGCATCACACACTAATATTAAAGGAAATGTATTTTCAACCCAAAATTTTGACTAAGTGCAGTGAAAAGAAATTAACTGCAGGCAACACCTCTTCATATGTGAACTTTTCATCCTCAGCAAGAAATGCAGCCCTGTGGACAGGGAGAAGTCAGGTTTCCAGCTCAGTTCTGCAAATGATTTAATGTCCAGTCTCTTGGTTAATTCAGTTATAAACTCTGCTTATTTCCTGCTGTGTAAATCAGAAGGGATATGAACTTAAAATCTCATCAGAAGTGGAAAGTTCTCCATGGTAAAGGAATTAATATTTCCACACTGGCACAACTCATTCAGTTTTCTGTTTAAACTATTATTGTCTGGGTCTGAGTTAGAAGCCAGTCGAAAAGTCACAAGAATTAATAATAATTCTTCATAGAGTTGTAAATCAGAAAATTCAGCACTGGAATGTAAAAGATCTGATTCTGAAATAAAATGGTTGCAATACAAAACTCAGAAAAGTTATGAAAAGTAAACAAACAGTGACAGCTAAGCATGTAACCTAGATTTTCCTAAAATTTATTCTTGAATGTAGGAACATAAACTGTAACTAAATTGCATTTTGTACCAAATTGTCATTTGGCATCTTTTCTCTGGAGGACTTATTTCCCATGCCAGTCTGTTCTGTAGGGTTTGATCAATAAAAATCCCCAGACATTTTGTAAACAGGGGAAAAAAAGAAAAAAGAAAAAAGAAAAAAGAAAAAAGAAAAAAGAAAAAAGAAAAAAGAAAAAAGAAAAAAGAAAAAAGAAAAAAGAAAAAAGAAAAAAGAAAAAAGAAAAAAGAAAAAAGAATGTGTTATACATCAGAGAATAGGAAATGAAGAAAATTCATCAGGTGAACTACAGGGCACATGACAAAAACTGTGACTGGCAATAGTAGGGACAATAAATAAGAATTTTTCAGATATGAGAAAAAAGACAAATCAAAACCATCTTAAGCTAGAATTTATTACTGCAGGTGAAATGCAAGAGTATGAATAATGAAACTGAAGAATAAAAAAAAGAAAGGTGAATGAATTCAGTGACACTTAGGTCCAGTCTTTGTGAAGAAGCCAGGTGATGTAGACAGATCAAAAAGAGGGGTGGCCCAGGTAATTATAGGTCTGTCAATCTAGAATTGATCTTAGTCAAATTAGTGGAGCAAAAGATATAGGACTCTATTAATAAAAAATTAAAGAAAATTAATAAAAATTAGTATAAATCATCAATGGCTTTTGGAGAAGAGACCTGATTAAATAAATATTATGTCCCTGGTGGTAAGGATATAGAACAGGTTGGTTTGATGAAGCTAATTATGTAAAATTAATGTCTGGACTGGTGCAATGAATCCCCAGGACTCAAATGTTACCAAACAAAAGATGGCCAAGCACTCTGGTGTCTGGCTGTCCCAGTAACCAGGAAAATATCCCACAAGAAAGTGTTGATACGGTTTTCCTTCAGACAAGTATTTGTAATGGCAACATGACAAATCTATCACATTAGACAGATTATTGTAGGATCCTTGTTACAGAGGTATCAGAGCATGTCCATAAGATCAAAGCAGTCAACGGGGACAAATGGACATCCAGACAGGGGTTAAAAAAGGATTTGAGATCCTGGAATGTGGGACTCCCAAGCAAGAATAAGGGCTCATTTTCAGCACTCATTATTGAAGTGCTGAGATCCACATCTGGGATCCACAAGCTATGAAAGATTTTGAAAAATAGGAAAGCAAAATTCACTAAGTGTTAAAAACTAAACAGTCCTACCCTCAAAGGAAAGAAACAGAAAAGCCAAGCAAACAAAGAAACAAATAGAAACCTAAAGCCCACATCAAGAGAATGGGATAAGGAAATTGTATGAACTGTCCTTATCAAAGAGAAATGTCAGTCTCTCATGGCACCAGGATGGGGCTGTTTGGGAAATAGGACTTTGTTAATGAGGGCTTTGATATATGATGTAAGGGAAAAGTAAAATTCCATGGTAGGACTCATTAGATGAACAAATTCACTTTGGGAATCCGGTGTGGGCTGTGAGCACTGAAGGGAATTCCCATCAGAGATGCAGAATGCAGGTTATGGTCAGGCCTCTCATCATTCAAAATTTCAAACTGTAATTCCTCCCTCTACCTCTTCTTTTGTCTCTGAGGCAAACTAGTGGAAGTCAAAACAGATTTGGGTGAAGTTCACTGGCTAATGGTCACTTTATGTGATCACAGCAGTTCCTTCTGCTTTCATCATTTAGGATTTCACGACTGAATCTGGTAACAGATAAAAGCTTCCTGGTACTTCAATGCATTTGCTCCCCCTGCAATGTACTCACGTAGTGTAACATGTGTTCACTGGGTGCACAACAGAGTATTGTGGTTATTAAAAAGCAAAATTAAAGGAGGAAGCCAAACATACCTTCCCAGGCTGTATTTGCTTCACACTGATGTGTGTTTTTCATCCCATAAATTTGTTATGGCTTCAGCTCCCAAGCTTGAGTGAACATTCATCTTTTTTCCTTTATATATACACCCAAACAAAGCTGAGCTGTGGGCTGGCAGTAAAGAAATGAGACTCACATTATTGGCTTTGCATTAGGTTTGTTTATAAAAGACAAGGCATATTAATCATAGATATCTACACCGGGAGAAGCATGCAGCAATGCAGGAAATGTATTCATTCCAGAAAAGCAGGATGTCAAGCAGACCAGGAGGTGCTGTGGATTGATGCACTGGCTTCTCTCTCGTAAAGAAAACTAAACAAGATTTTGCTCCAGCACAACACAAATTAACCCTGACCATTTCTGGCTCTCTGAAGGGCTTTTTAAAACAGGCTTTTTTCCTTGGAGCTGTCAATTTGTTTGCACTGCTGTGACAGTCAGTGAGGTGATGTTTAAGCGAGGGTTTGCTCCAAAACATGGTCCTTGTCATGCTCCCACAGAACAGGGGATGAGGCCATCCCCATGTGGATGAGGTAATTGGCTACAGAAGGGACAGGCTGGAGATCCCATTTGCTTGAATTCTGGTTGCTTCAAATTTCAAGGCTAATTCTGCTTTTAATTTTGTAATGCCATGCAAAAGTCAGTGGTACTCCACAGGGGAATATCTGCTGAGTGGCAGGAGCATCCCTTTAAGATGGAAACTTGCCTTAAAACCAAGGGTAAGGGAACCTTGTCCTATTCTGCATATAAATGTTCAGGTAAAATTACTGGACAAAATTTTTTTGATAATGGGAAATATTCCAGATGTGTCTGGACACAGTTCTGTGCCCTGTGCTCTGGGATGGTCCTGCTTGAGCAGGGAGGTAGGACCAGATGATTCACTGTGGTCCCTTCCAACCTGTCCCATTCTGTGATTCTGTAATTCAAAATTATGAATTCACTGCTACTAAAAGGCAGCACAATTTGTGTAACCACATGTTGAAGGAAAGAAATGGACCCTGTCCAAAGGAACTTTTTAAAAACATCAGCCACTGGGGACAAGTTCAGTTCCTAAAAGTGTCACAGAGCTATGCAGGAAATTTGGATATATGGTCCCAAAGAGAAATTTGACCATGAGTTATTTGTGGTGACTTGTTCCTTAATTGCTTCTCCTCAAATTTCTGCTTGGAAATGTCACCAAAATCTTTTAGAGGCTCTCAGCTAGTTGCACAAACAGCTTTCAAATGGGTGAAAAGACAGGACATGTAGTCCTAGTTTCAGCGCTAAAATAGGAGCTCCTTTCCTGTGGTGGTGTGGCATGGTGATAGACCATAAATCCTGGATTTCTCTCTGGCATTGCATGACTGAGAAAAACAGGATTGATGAAATCCCGGGAGGAAACTGAGCTCAATTGGTTTTCATGTGTTCAGTGACCCTGGAGTTGTTAAGAAACAGCTGTTGACAGTGAAAATGACACCAGAATGGCCACGTGAGTGTCCTGCATAGTGGTGACCTTGAGAAGCCACTCACAGGAATGTTAAGAGGAACGTCAAAGGCATCACAGAGTGATGTCCAGAGGCAGAAGATCCAGAACAGATCCACACAACTGGGATATTTCAACCAGAGGAGACAAAAAAGAATTTCTAGGGTTGGAAATAAACCACACTACATAAAAGAAAGTAGCAGAGGCTTCCACATTTGTCTCTTTGTATAAATATAATTAAGCAGCACAAGAAGATGACTTCCAGTGGACTGTGGTCCTCAGAAGTCAGCAGATGCCAAGAAGAAATTGTGTTGGTGGAGAAGCAAAGTGATGTAAAATTAATGAGCAATGGATTTTATTCTCCAGATAAAATTCTTGCTCAGTCTGAATGGGAACAAATGACTGGGAGCCTGTGAACATCTATCTCTATTTATTTAGTTCAGATCAGCCAGGATCTTATCTAGTCATGACTCCAAAGGTCTCCGGAGGATTTCTCTCTTTCTTTACAAAACTACTACACTCACAGGAAATGGAGGTTTTGACTGGTCACACAGTCTTGAATGTGACAGATAGTAAAGACTATTTCCTTGGCTATGACATAGAATCAAAAAGTGAATTAACTTAACCTTCAAGGAGAAGATGTGTTGCCCTGTAGAAAACCACAACAAGCCCTCTGTTTTCTGATATTAATCTTTCTTGGGAGAACATTCTATGGAAAACCTGACCTGGCAGCCTCTGCAGCTCCAGTGGAATGTGAGTTCTTCCCACAGAATCTGTTCTGTAACACAAGCAAAGCAGAGGAGTCCACAGGAAAAGAAGGAAAATGCTAAAATCCTCCCCACTGACAGAGAGATTTCACAAAATCACAGAATGTTTGAAGTTACAAGGCACAAGGGACCTTTGGAGGTCACCTGGTTAAAGGCCCAAGCAGGACCATCCAGAGCCACTCACTCAGGCCCATGTACAGGATTTAACACTTCTTGTTCAAGTCCATGAGGTTGCTGTCAGCCTATCTTCACCATCTTTGCTTTCTGCTCGTGTAGATTAAAAAAAAAAAAAACAAAAACAAAGAATTAATTATCCATCACTCCAGGCCGCTGTGCAGGACACGTGGCAGTTTGACTTCTCACATACAGCAGTGATGTCACAGATCAGAGAATCAGAGAATGGCTCCCATCACCTTGGACTGGCTCCAACAGCTCCAGGTCCCTCCTGTGCTGGGTCCCCAGAGCTGGAGGCAGCTCTGCAGGTGGGGTCTCACCTGAGCAGAGCAGAGACACCACCTGAGATACCACAACATGAAACCTCTGTCCATACCAATGTCCCTCTCCAAGCTGAAATGAGAGTGATTCTTGGCATTGTCCTGTGCAGGGCCAGCAGCTGGACTCAGTGGTCCTTGTGGAAGGATTGTGATCCCTTCCAGCTTAGGATTTTCTGTGATTCTACCATGCTTCTCCCCCATCATCCTCTGGCTTCAGCCTCTGGAAGTCACTTTAGTATTTTCTTGACCCAGAGACCCACATGAACAAACATCTCAGCACACACAGCCATGACAACCACCTCAGCAGGCCCAGCCACAGAACAGGGTGGTGGAACAAGCAGAAGAATGAGTCACCCCCTTCTCCTTCACACCCCGTGTCATCAGCAGCAGCTGCAGCCCAATTCAGCTCAATGGTTTACAGGTGTCTCCAGGAACAACTGTCGTAAAAAGCTCCTAAAATATGCACTTTTTTATTTCTTGTTTTGTTTTTTTTGTTTTTTTTTTTAATTTTTTTACCACTCTTAAAATCTTGTACAGCAACAGTTACCCAATGAAAGCAGGAATTAACGGAAACTAAAGGAAATGAGAGACACTGAAGGAAAAACAAACATAATCAGCAACAGCTGCAGCTCAATTAAACAACCGCTCAGAGAAAACTACTCATTCACAATTTACTCACAGAAATCCACTTTCTTACATTATCTTCAGGATTTCAGAAGCACTCTAAGACTCCTTACGAAGTAATTTAAGGCCCTCCAAACTGCAGAGGCAAATGACACCTGCTTCACTGGCCACCCTCAAGGAAGCTGGTGAGAGCTGAGGCCAAGAAGTGATGTCCCACTTGTGCCTTAGGGAAGAGGCTCCAAGCCTGCACTCACAAGGACAGAAAGAAAGGAACCTGAGTTTCTTCTCTTCAGGGTCCTGGGATCTGCCTGCAGCCTTCTCTTTGTGATTTGGTTGGTTGGGGTTTTTGTTTTGTTTTTTTTTTTTGCAAGAGTATGCACTCACTATTTTTCTTCATCCACTTGTTCTTATCCTAGGTCCTCATTGTCTGAGATGATCCCAATGTTTTCAATTTACACAGGAAATTTACTATGAGCCCAGTGCAGACACAGCTGGTGTCAAATGTCCCAGGAACATGATTTAAGATTGAAATATTTTACCTTCAGACTATGAAATTGAAATGTTGATCCCTCTTCCCAAGAGACACAGGCCCTCTCTTCACGTACTTGTGTCATCCCACTAGGAATCAGCTTTTATTCCAGCATGAGCAGGAATGAGCTGTGCAAGCAGCAGTGAGCAAAACTCTCAAACTGGAGAAGGGATCAAGTACAATATTGCACCATCTTATTTTAAACCCAGCTCCAACTGTGACTAAACAGTGTCATATTGCCCTCTGTGGGAGAGTGGGTGATCCAGTGTGACCAAAGCAGACTGTTGGAATCTTTCATTTCAGCATTCCAGGACTTATTTTTTCTTTTTTTTTTTTTTTTTTTTTTGCAATGTCCCATGGTTTGCAATTACACAAATTCAGAAAGACATGGATGAAAACAAAGTTCCTCCCAATATTTTTCAAACATCAACAGAATACACTTAATTTTAGGATTTAAAAAAAATAAAATAAAATCTTATCTTGAGTTTTAAAGGATGGATAGGTAATATAAAGAGGTAAAGGGAGAAATTATCTTGTCTAAAATCTTACTGTTACTGAAATACCTGTCAAGGCTCACAATATGATTTGTGTGTTTGGAGAAAAGTGGATATCACTAAACCACTGACAAGCTCTTAAAGTGCAGCCTGGGAAGACCAAGACTCACTGGCATTTCCAAGGTGGTACTTATCTATCAAGCCTTCATTTCCAGTGGCTGGACACTGGATGCTGCTATACTTTATTTCAGCATGTGATATTGGGATTTTCTTAGGCAAGCACAGCCACACTGACATTGCTTTCCTCCTGCTGCTCTCAGATAGTAACTAATGAGATTCTGTCCTTATATTTTTTATCAGAGAAAAGCCAACCCACTTGTCCACTCACAATGGTAAAGGAATAAAGGATTTATAAAAAATGAAAACAAGACATTCACTGTATTTACCACTATTTGGAACCTTGGTTATAAAAACAAAATTGTGCTGTTTTCAATGTCTGAAAACCACTGGAGCCTGAACTTTTCTTTCTTCAGACCTTTCAAACCAGAATTTCCCTCTGCTGAATCACACAGCTCTCCCATGACTGGGTGCAATTCTATCAGTTACAGGGCAGGATGAGGGACGAAATGTTGTGAGTAGTCTCCTTATTTATTAATTCAACTTCAGTAGGGAATGGTGTTGAGTCCCACTTTGATTCTACAGATGGGCCAATCAAGAGGACCTGTTCAGAGAGGTTCTGGACTCCCCATCCCTGGAAGTGTCCAGGACCAGGTTGGATGGGGTTTGGAGCAAAGTGGGACAGTGGAAGATGTCCCTGCCCATGGCAGGGAGTTGGAATGAGATGATCTTAAAACGTCCCTTCCAACCCAAACCGTTTATTTTATGACTACAATTCCATGATTCTATGACTTCCCTCAAGGTGATCTTCTAAAATATTCCCCCATGCTCTGTTTTCCCTTTACAAATACAGATTCTACCTCTCCTACTCAATCTTGTCCAGTGCACACTCATCACATTTAATATCATCCTGAAATATCTATAACTTCTTGTGAGTTGCTCTGCAGATCAAGCATGTGTGGATGTCCTGCATCACGACCTAACAGAGAAACACAAGGAAAAGGTTTCAATAAAACAAAGGCCCCTGAGGAATGTGCTGTAAATATCCCTGTCCTCAGTCCAGCCCTGAGCCTTGAACTGATGGTATCCCATGAATTTCTCACTAGCAACCTGAGGCTGTTCTGGGAGAGCTGTTTTCCTCTCCAACACTTTGCAGTAGTGCAGCTCTGAGGCTGAGGGAGATTCTGTCCATCACCAGTGAGTATGTAATGAATAATTTATTAATTAAAGAGTAATTTAATTCTTTACCAAAAGAGAGCATTTAATTCTTTACCAAAACTTCTCCCTGGTGTAACACCAGCTCTAATGATCAGGCTCTTCCCTTGGGATACACAGAAATGGGAAGATCCCATCTTAGAGTGCTCTGAGCATGGGCCTCTTCAGCATTCTGGTGTTGAGAAAAGTGTTTTTGCCAAATTGGTCTACTCATTGCATTAAAATAGGAAGACGACACACAAATATTTTGATTTACTCCAGAGCAAATTTGGGATAACAAATTAAATACTGGAATGTTTCCAAGGGAGAAACAGAACCAAACCAAAACAAAATAAAAAAATCTCCTGGCTCTGAATCAGAGTCCTCTGTCCTGCACATACCTCTGCATAATTTTACTGTCTTTTTCATGGGTAAATTAATTTTCCTTTGCTCAAAGTCTGAGATTGAGACTTGTGTTCCCACAAATTTGGGTGTGCTCCTCTGCATTTTCAAAGCCCAGGAAGGTTTGGACATTGGTTAGGACATTCTGGGCAGAAAGTTCCATGGGCTTGCTTGAAGACATTTCTCTGACTAGAGAGTCTCTTTGTCCTGTATTTACATATTTATAGCTGAAGTCCTTGAGAAAGCTGTTGTGTTGTCTGGCTTGCTGTGCAACACAAAAGTGCTGTGAACACCTTTTGGGACTCTGTAAATGACAGATAAATATTAATAATAATGTGACTTAACAGCTGGTTTTTTCTATCTTTTACTACCCTGCTTCCATGCAATAAATCACAACGCTCTAAAAATGATTGGAGCGAAGAGAAATTTTAAAAGGCGTTATCGATTAATATTTCAGCATGAAGAGCTGAGTAATTCTTGGCAAAGAATCTCCTGAATTTATTCACACTAAATTGCATTCAGTGCCAGGAAAAGGTGACCAGCTGACATCACTGGAGGCAAAACTTCTGAGAAGCAAATCTTCAGTAGGAAAATTGTCTGTGCCTAATGGGACTTAGCAAAAAAAAAGCAAAAGGGAAGGTGTGGAAGTTTCCAGGTTTTAATCCCTCTAGAAGGCCATAATAAACTCAAGACACTCTGTAATCCCTAACCCAAAATCACAGCTGACTGCTGTGATAAGAATTTGGGTTTGGGTTTTTTGGGGGTTTTGGTGATTTTTTTTTGTGATTGAGTGAAGAATTTATGCCTTTTAATAAGAAAGAAATTAATGAAAGTAAGCACAGAGCCAGCACAGTGGGCAGGGGCAGTACAGGCTCTTGTAAACATTTCTGTAACACAGAAAGACAATGCCCAAGGATAAAATCACAGAATCATAAAATGGTTTGGTTTTGAAGGAACCTAAAAGATCATCTATTTCCAAAACTCCTGCCAAGACCTGGGACACTTCCCATTCCACTAGATTGCTAAAACCATGATCCAATCTGGACTTGAAAAATTCCAGGGATGGGGCGCCCACAGCTTCTCTGGGCAACTTGTTCCAGGCCCTCACCACCCCCCCAGGAAAGAATTTCTTCCTGATATCTGATCTATCACTCCTGGAAGTGTTTATGAAATGAGTGGCTCCAGCACATGAGGACATGGTTTAGCGGTGAACACGGTGGTGATGTTTGGTTGACAGCTGCAGCTGATGATGATTTCAGAGGTCTTTTCCAACCTTAACAATTCTGTGGTTCTATGAAAAGAAGTGTGAGACACATGCAGCAGCCTTGGGCTGTCTCTGTGTTGTGGGATGGGAAACTGCATCGTCCTGTGGCACAGAGAACACCTTGCAAATTCTGGGATTTGCAGAATGGAGCTCCCACTGCCTTAGCCCTTTCCTTACCAAACAGGCACTTTCAATTTACAGAAAAATACACTTTGGCACAATGGTACACTATTTTATACATTTTGAGCCAAATTTCCTCTGCCAAACAGAGCACATGTGGTTTTTAAACAGGGGTTAAATGTGGGAAAAACAGTGATCTTCAGATGAGCTTCTGAAGAGTGTCTCGTGTAAGTGGCAAAGTCAGGCTTGGAGGAGATGCCAAGCCAGCCTGCTCTTCCAAAAGCTGCAAGGAGATGCATAACCTGAGCTAATAAACCCTTCCAAACATTTGTGGTGTTCCCATAGTAGTTCAGATGCTCTGTATGTTCATGTATTTCCATGCAGTGCTGTATCATACCACGGGTGCATTTTCCTCATGACACAGTGAAAAGTTGGGAAGCCCAGTGGATCATTTATACAATTTCCAGGGTTTCCAAAAATGCTCCAAAAAAACACTTTTGGAAATATTATCCCCAGAGGTCTGTGATGGAAAAAGAGACCAACTCACATCCCACTTCATCCAAGGAACAGTTCAGCTGAGCAGCCCCTGTGCAAACATTTTCAAACATTGCGCTCGGAAAAGAAAAACACAATTTGGGAACGTGAATGAATGAATGAGAATGGAAATTACATGGCTGCCTTGCAAAATAAGTGGAAAACAATGGAGTGAAAAATAAGTCAAGTAAGAGAGAGAGAGCAAGCACAGCGTTAATGATAAGGCAAACTTTTCCAGATGTGAAAATCAATTTTATTCCAAAACTTCCCAGCCTTTTCATTTACAAAGCAATAAAATTCTATTTGTCCCCCGTTCATTTGCTACAGAAAATGCCACTAAGCGACTTGCTCTCGGCAACCACACAAAACGTAATAGGTTAGGACTGCAGCCTTAAAATATATTAGGGTTTTTTAATGAAACCAATTTATATCAGTTTGTGCCAGTGAAAGGGCTGAAGCAACTTAATTTAGTTTCATTTTCCACACATTTGTGGCCAAAGCTGGGATTCACTTATTTCTAATTCAGCCCAGCTTCCACATGCCTGCCTAAGCCTTTTCTAACTGATTTAGCTGGTGACCTCTATTAAATAGCCAGGTGTTGGGTTCTATTAAATGGAAAATCTCTTGGTACCTACACATGGCCACAGCAGCCACCTCCTCATCTGTGTGGTTTTGATTTGTGTGTGTGCTCAGTCAGAGGGCACAGGACTTTTTGCAAGTGAGGGGGAAAATTATAGCCATAAAATTGAAGATTCTTGCGGCTAAACCCTGTCTGTGTCAGCCCATGCTGCATGTAACGTCATTGTAATCTGAGATTTAAACATTATAAAAGCTCCAGACAAACAGATTTTCAGGGTTTGGTTCTCTAACAACTAAATAACTATTTTTCTTCCTTTTATTTTTATCTTTCCTTTCCTGGACACGGTTTCTTCAGTTCATAACATCACTGAATCACAGAATGGTCTGTTTGGATGGGACCTCAGAGATCACCTAGTTCCAATCCTGCTGCCATGGAGGAATTGCAGCTAATTTAGATCAGTGTGATGTCAGTCAAAAAAGCTTTGTAGGAGGAGAATAAATCCTTTATTAGAGGGAGGAAATAATTGAGGCAAGAGGCAGAAAACTTTGAGATACATGAGCCATTCTTCAGGCCACTCCAAGGTATGTGCTTCTAAGAGAGTCTCTGGTTTTGCTTTTTCCCAGATAGATGGGTCAGTCTAATAAAAAAACCCCATAATCTTCACTACAAATCCTGTTGGATTTTTATCTCAGAACACCATAAATAAAGTCAGTCCATTTATTCCACACTCTCTGTTGTAGTAATGGTGGACCATTTTGAAGCTTTACTCCAATTTTAAAATTTACTAAATTTTACTTCAAAATTCAGTAATTCAGAGAGCACCAACATTACCAAAGTTGTTTTTCTCAAGCCTTCTGTTGTGTAGGGTATTTCACATCTAGCAGGGAATGAACCTGCCCTATACCCATTCCCTGGTGGAGTTATTAAGAGTATTTCTCCTCTACCTGGGTGGAGGTTTTTCCAAAATTTTGTAGGAATGTAAAACTTAAAATTTCTGCTTTGGCCAACTTGATAGAAATCAGATGAATGATTGTAAATTTAGATTGTAAATTTATGCAAAGCAGAGAGGACACACAGATGTAAAGACTCACAAATGGCACATGCTTGGAAATAACATGTCTGTAGACAAAGTGGAAAGGAGAAGATGGGAGGTTTAAAAGTAAAAAGAACCATCCTGGTTTCTAAAAATTCAAATCCAAATCCAAACTTGTTGAAAAACAAATTTGGAGAGAGGTCTTTCCATCTGACCTCACGTCTTTGAAATCCTGCCTTAGCCACAGGGATTAAGGGGTCCCTATCCAGTGAATTCTGTGGACCTGTAGACGGAGTTTCATTTCATGTTCAGTGGAAAACAGGAAAACAAACTCCTGTGGTCATTTCTCAAAGGGATGATGAAAGGCTGAACATCTTCTTACCTCTCTCTGAGGATGTTTACTTTGCCATTATTCTCCAGAGAATTACAGTGGGACAACACAGTTAACTGTTATACAGGAAAACATCCTGCCTGAGGTACCCTACAAATGGAAAGGTTTGGAAGTAGATCTCTTTTCCCCAGCATCTGGGAGCATTAAATATGAGAATGAACAATATGTTGTTGTTTTGGGATTTCATTTTCTGACAGTCCAAAGTTAATATTCTCTAGTCTGGGACTATGAGATCAAACTCGATGTTGTAATCGAGGAATCTTTCATACTTTGCTTATTTACACTCAGACAAGAAGTGGGGGGAGATGATTTTTAGTGTGTGGGGTTGTTCAGCCTCGAGAATTCTCTGGGGAGACCTCGCTGCAACTCTCCAGTACATGAAGGAGTTGAAAAACAGGGAGAACAGCTTTTTAAGCAGGCAGATAGTGATATCAGGGGGAACAGCTTTAAACTAAAAGAGGAGAGATTTAGATAAGATACTGGAAAGAAAATCTTTACTCAGAGGGTGGTGAGAAACTGCAAATGTTGCCCAGAGAAGCTGCAGCTACCCCATCCCTGGAAGTCTTCAAGATCAGGCTGGAAGGAGCTTGGAGCCTCCTGGTCTCATGGAAGGTGTCCCTGCCCATGGCAGGGGGAATTGAAATGTCTTTAAAGTCCCTTCCAGCCCAAGTCCTTCTATGGCTCCAGGATTCTATTATTATTCTCTTTTCCCTTTTACAAAATGGGGATGCTTTAGTGGAGTAATTGGCTACTGCTACACAGATGAATTGTGGTCATGTCAAAGTGTTAAGAAATTCAATCCACACCTGATGGACTAAAGTACCTGTTCAGTGTGTTTGAAAAAGCAATACATCACATATTTGGCTCTGCTTTGACTGATTTTCTATGCAGAAAGTTATTTTTAGTAGTTTTCTCTCGCTCTCTTATTGCTGTTGAGATCAGAAAAGTGACTGTGAATATTAATCATTTTACTTTCCACATTTCTCTCTTCTTCTGGTGTGAATTCCATCACTGTGCATGCCAAAAGTTTATTTCTGAGAGCCGGTGTTTTAAACTTCACCGGGGATTTGATTATCGAGATGTCCGTCCTTTCTCCTTTGCTCATCCTCATCATTCACAGAGATTACAGAGAAGTATTAAATGACTGTGTTGTTGTTGATGCACGAGGCAGAGCACCACGACATCCACCCTGCTGCAGCTCCATCAGTCTGCCAAAAAAAGAGTGAGATGAAAACTGATGCGTTTCAGCAAAATCCATCAGAGTCAACGTCACAAAGGACAGGACTGGCAAGAGGTGGAAGTCGATGTAGTGCCACAGGCTGAGCCTTTGCCAAGTTTTGCAGCTGGAAACAGAGTGCAAGGGGAGGAAGCTTCAAATATTGGATTAAATATTGCTTTATCTTATAGACTCTAGTGACATTTCATTAAGTATGAAGGGGCAGGGGCGAGGATGTCAAATCTGACGTGCTTCTTCATTTGTTTAAATCTATTTGAAAAGCTGAAAATCCTAGCCTTACTTTTCCTTGAAAATTAAAGCTCTCTTTTAAAACTCTTCTGGTGTCTCCAGCTCTACTCTGAAGGTAAAATACAACCTTCAGGAGCTCTGGTTTGGTCATTTGATCTTGATTGTTAGCCTCTCACTTCAGAGTACAGCAAATCATTTCAATTAAAGCTTCATTAAATCAAAATTGACACAATCACCAGAAGTTACTCATATATTTTTAAAGCATAGCTGTTACCAACTGATCAAAATACAAGTGGGCATTTTATACGTCTATATTCTATAGTGTGCATACGCTATTTATGGCATACTTAAATTTTCACTTCTCTCAGCACAGAGCAGAAGGAATCGCCCAAATAATTTCTACATTCACTTCCTGTGATATACTGACAGGAGGCTGTAGCCAGGTGGGGCTGGTCTCTTTTCCTGTGCAGCAACAGGACAAGAGAAAACTGCCTCTAGTTGCACCAGTGGAGGTTTAGATTGGATATTAGAAAAAATTTCATCACAATAAAAATGGCCCAGCCTTAGGCGAGTGTGCCCTGGGCAGTGGTGGAGTCACCACCCCTGGAGGGACTTAAAAGATATTTAGATGTGGCATCTGGGACATTGTTCAGCGGTGGCTCTGGCACTGCTGGGCTAACAGCTGGACTTGGTGATCTTCAGGGCCTTCTCCAACCTAAACAATTCCATGATTCCACGATTCTATGATCATTCATTTTCAAAAGCACTGTGCCCCTGTGATAATGGCATCCATCATCCGTGACCTTGACTACTTGATACTTTTCAGGTCTTTTAATCTCTCTATTTTTTTGCCATCAATATGACAGAATCCAGAGGGAAAGAGAGGCAGCAGAACTCTCAGTGTGGGATGGACAGGGCTTTGAGCAGGGAGGAGGAGCTCCAGCAGTGGAAACAGCCACACCACAACTCCACAGTCTGTCCTCACTGGCAGGAGCAAGCTGGATATTGTGGCACCAGTCCAACAGCCCTTTTGGTGGCCACAGAAAATAATTCTCATAGCAGTGAAGTTCAGATGAAGAGGAGCTGGTGGAAATGACCAGGATTTTCTTGGCATGCCTCTCCAAACAGCCTGTGGTTGTGTGCAGATGGACCAGCTGATCACATCGTGCATTTCACATGATGCAAAAAACAATAATGGAAAACAGCAGTTGTCAAAACTCTGTCTTTATACCCACATTTATTTTTCATTGTCTTGGAGCCTGACTGAGTTTGAATCAATAATATGATTGTGGTGCTTTACAGAGCAGGGAAAAATTTCGGATCCAAAGAGTGATGGATCCATGACTCTGGCTCAGATCCTTGTGTGATGATGTATCACTTCTAAAGGGCTGAACTGGCTACTCAATTATGAAATAAAAGTGTAATTATCTCAATTTCTTTCCCTCTCCCCCAAAAAATTCACTGGCAGTCTGTATTCAAAAACAGTTAATACTAAAGAAATACACCTTTTTTCTTTTTTCTTTTTTTTCTTTTTTTTTTTTTATTTTTTTACTGATGAAGGTCATGCAATACAGTCTTGACTGCATTAAATGACATGTAAGAATTATTATACTTCTAAGAAGAGTAGATAAGGATTGGGGTTTTTTTTATAACCTGATAACTTGCTCTTACAAATGCTGAAAACTGGCACAACGTGCTGTATCTGGATCTGTTGCTGGTATATGGAAAGATGTATTTTATTCAAAGAGCAAATTTCCAAAGATTTCTGGTGTAGCCAGAGAACGTTCATATGAGGAGACAGGCAAAGAAAGAAGAGCAAAAGGAAAACAAAGGAAAACAAAAAATCCAGGTGAAAACAGTGGTTATATAAAACCTGAGAAAACTGGTCCTTGATTTATTAGCTGTAATTGCATTTAGGAACACATTATTAGTACTTACTATTTGTGTTCCAAAGGAAAGACTAATAGATAAATTAACACTTTGTGTATCTTCCAAAAATGTATTAAACAGACGAACAAGGTACTTACTAAGAAAACAAAGCTAATTAAAATTGCTCTTTTGTAAAGATTGTTCTTTGTAAAGATTAACTTTACAAAGCCTAATGGTATCAAGGCACGTGCATTTTTTGCTCATCTCTCTCATCCCAAAGTCTCTGAATGCAGAGTTTGATGTTGTTGGTTTTTCCAATATGCTTCTCTCTTAGGGACAAACTGCAGTTTAAAACAGGGTGAAAAGGGTTTTTTCCTTGCTCAGACAAACAAGCTCAGATGCCTGTCACATTCAGCTGTTAATCCATATTTATAGTCAGTGTGATAGGAATAAAAGCCCTTCATGACCAAGCCACAACCCTGAGTTCATAGTTCAGAAAGGGTCACAGAAAGACAACAAAGGGAATAATCGATGTAAATCCAACCCTGCACTTTTAGAGTGGCTCTCATCAGAAGGCAATGAGAAGTCAGACGGAAAAGAGAGTTAAAAGGACAGTTCCACACAAATCAATGCAGAGAGACAGAGGAATAGCTCTTAAAACTGGATCAATGTCTCTTTTCTTTCCACTACTGAAAAGCTATGATGCCAGTCTAAGCCAGGACTTCAAAAAGTATTTGGGAGCCAGATGAAGAAAAATAAGCATTGAGAAATGAATGATGGATGCAGGAAGAGCAATCCAAAAGCTCTGGACTGTGGTACATGAGAAAGAAACTATGCCATTGAAGCTGGGACACCAGAGCATCAGGGCAAGGTATCCCTGGTGTTTCCTTAGCCAGGTATTTGTTAAGTGGCAGGGAAGAGCACAAACCTGGGCAGGCAGCTCCTCATGCAGGAGCAAGAGGGAAAGAAGCAGAATTTTAATTTCAGTTCAGATGTCTCAGAATCTAGTGCCATTTTAAAACCTTGGGACATTCCACAGGGCCTTCAACTGCTGATCCAGGGGGACACAAGTTTGTGCTGTTCCTGGATCTCACCTGAAACAGAGGATTTAATTTGGGGTGCCTTGAAGCCACTGAAATGTCACAAGCAGCGCTAAAAAGTTTTGCAGAATCATTCTTTGATGATCTATGCCCAGGAGAGTCTACTTAAACTGTGGGTTCCCTCAGGAGGAGATTTTCTTTTGTGAAACATCTCCCATGATGGAGGTCCAGCTTAGTTTTGGAGGCACTAACATGTGATGTTATGTAAGAAATGGAGAGAAAAAGAGCATTTCTTGTGGACAGCAGGTAAACACTTGTTTCTCCAGCTCCTCAATGGTACATAGCTCCCAGGAATCTCAAAAACATCCTTCATCAAAGTCATAGGGAGTTTTCCATGCACTCTCAGGAAGTGGAAGCCCAGAAAGCCAGGAAGCCTCAGAGCTCCAACATCTAAGCAAATTCACCTGACAATCCCTCAAAACCTCGTATGAAACAATTTTGTTTTCATTGAAGCTCTCCATTCTGCTCCAACAAAAATCAACACTTTGTCTTTGCTTCTTGTCCCTCAGATGATGGAAGCTTCTGGAAATGCTGTGGTGATGTCAAAGACCTCACTTAACTACTTACAACACAAAAGATCACAAAGGATCACAACACCCCTTTTGAAGGGATAAACTGAGGCATTTAAATGACATCTGAGGACATGTGAACTACTGACACATGAATAGATTCACTCTCCACTATCCTGTACATTTGTCTTTTTTTTTAAAACACTCCTTTCGTCTCTGTAGAAGGACTTGGTGATTTCACCTGATCTCTAAACTGACAGGGACCAGCCCAAACTCTCCTCCAAAATGTTTCCAACAGCTGCCAGAGCCGTCATCTTGGCCTGAACCCAACTGGTTAAAACTCAGCCCTGAAGCTTTTGGCTATGACAGAATGTATTTATTTTGCATTTAAAGAATAAAACTAATTAATTTTTTAGACCTTGCTGAATATGAGACTCTTCCCCTTATTGCTGGCAGTACTTACAATGGACCCTTTAATGCTTTTTATACTGACCAAAAAAAAAAAAAAAGAAAAAAAATTAAAAATCACAGCTTTAGCTGAATAAGGCATTTCCTAATGGTGGTACAGGACCTGGAAGCATTACAGCTAATTGAACTTACTGTTCTTGGAGTAGACACACAAAGGTCAGGTTGTCTTAACGGCTTGTAGGCTGTCAAGCTGTGTTTGTTCTTGAATACATGCAGCAGTCCTCTCCACCCCAAGCAGTAATGACTCAGTGTACCCAGCTCCAAGAGCCCTGCTTGACAGCCAGCCCCTTTCCTGTGCTCTACTAAAATGGGAAAAGGCAGGCAGCAAATCCAGGGGTTTGTATTCCGTCAGTTCCCACGGACTGGGGACGAGAAGACCAATTTTGTCATCTTCGTTAATTCAGGCACATGTTTGTGGCAGGGCATCTCACCCCCCAGGAGCTCATCTGTGCTTTGGTACCCAGTCAGAAACCTGAAGCAGGACAAGCTGTCTTGTAGGAAGCTATTTTGGTGCCTTGGGGTGACCACTGGCATCTCCCAGCTGCCAAGACACATCCTGCTTTTGAAGTCAGATCTGGAAAATTAAGCTGGATTTCTGACTGACAGACTCTTCTTTACAACTATAAAAGCCACACCAAGGTTTCACAAGGCAGAAAAGTTCTATACATTTCCCTGGAAATATGTGGAGTCTTTTCTGTGAGTGAGAATGCTGCCTCATGGTTACTCCCAAGGGCAGAGTGATGGAATCTGTACATTATCACCATTTTTTTGTAAGTTACATTCAACTCCAAATCAATACTATTTCTTTTGCTGGCTTTAATACAGGTACCTTGATATAGTGCACTCTTTTATGTTATGCTGTAATCTAACAGTAGTTCTTTTAGTTTATACTGTGCAGTAAGTAATGATTAAGATCTTTCATCCATCCTCTCTTATCTGCTTAATAAATAATTAATTTTTACAAATTGATCCTGTTTGCCATCATCAGAACTTGCGAGCCAGAGCGATTCCTTAAAGTGTTGTGAAAATTTGAGTCCAAGGCAGGGCTTGTCTGAAGCTGCCACTCTCCCTGAGAGTGTTTCACATGCATCAGGTGCAAACACCTCCCTCAGAGAAAGCCAGCACTGAGGAAGGCAAGCAGCGTGGGTTGCAATGCAGCAGAAGATGAAAAACCTTCTTCTCTTTTAGTAATCTCCACCAGTTTTCTATTACCCTTTCTGTTAGAAATAATGAAGTAAAGTATAAAGTGCCTGGCTCCAGCTTCAAGGCATTGATTCTTGCTATGTTTTCTCCCTGCTACATTTCAGAACCCAGAATGCTCAGTATTCTCCTGCGAGCACAGTGCATGTACAGTGCAATAAACTTTCCTCTAAGTCTTCATTCAGATAATCTATACACACTTCTAGCTTTTTCATACATGCTATTCTTTTCAACTTGGGATTTTTCCATATCCCTTTTGAATTGTGGCAGAAAGAGGTGCCTCTTCTTGACCCTTCAATGCAGAATTAAAACCTTCTCCTGCATCCTCAGGGGGACTCACCTGTCCTGGATTTCTACCTGGATTTCTACTGGCTGGAATGGCCATGGGAGTACCCAAAGAACTGTACCTAAAGAAGTCTGAAGTTAAAGTAATGTAATAACTGGTAAATATGGCAAGAAAACACCACAGCCACAATGTTAGGGAAACTTAGGAAAACTGATTCTTCACTTTTATTGCATCACAGACCCTGAGACACCATCCCTGAAGTTTCTCACTGCAAGAGACACTGAGCAGTAATTAATCCTCACACATGCAACATTCAGGGTCAGGACACATCACTGGCAACCAGAATAATTTATTCCACTCATGTTTAAGTCACTGTTTCTTTGGGGCTCCCTTCTAAGTCCCAAAGTCCCTTTCTCAGCCCTTTTGAACCCTTAAGCAAGATTGATCTGGTAACTCAATCTCTGCTCTTGCAATTGCTAAGTTGATTATCTTCCCTCACAGGTCTGCAAAGGCATCATTTTGCTTTCTTCAAACTTTAACTCCCTCAGATTGTCTGAGAAAGTGCCCCTTTCTTGAGCTATTTCTGTTCCAGCCTGACAGGAACAGTAACTAAAGCACAGGTCTATTGATTAAATATCCTTATTTTTTCCCCCTGCAACAGCCTAAGGCATTTAATCAATATGGCAATGCCCCATATCATGGACCAGAGATACAATATCCAGTGATCATAAACTGCTCCAAGAAGTGGTATAAAGTGATTTTATGACCTGACACCAGATAAAACATCCATTCTTAGTGGAATAGATACATGCATTTCCTTCTGCAAGCCAGTTACATAAAAAGAGCTGAACGTCACATGGAGCAGCTGAATCACAGAAAAGACCCCTCCAAGATTATGATTTCACATACATCAAAAGGAAACAGATTTTGCTAAAGCATTTCTATATAAAATGCCATTTATTTCTTGAAAGTGATGCATAAACACTTCCCAAGAGGAGAAGTACATGGCAGTCTATCGAACATTCTTTATATGAATCCTCCTCCTATAACCCCTCAACTGCTCACAAGCTTATTCTTT
The DNA here is from genome assembly GCF_049639895.1 of Pseudopodoces humilis. Taxonomy (NCBI): domain Eukaryota; kingdom Metazoa; phylum Chordata; class Aves; order Passeriformes; family Paridae; genus Pseudopodoces; species Pseudopodoces humilis. Next base: position 2,680,844 of record NC_142200.1, on the reverse strand, counting down.
TTTTGAATTTAATTTTCCTCACAACCTTTTGGGGGAACTGGCTGGTATACTTATGCTTGGGAAGGTAGAGCTGATCTGTGTTAAAATAGTTTTGCAATACAATAATGCCACTCAGGGCCATTATTCTTGAGTCTATGTAGAAATCAGTGAATGCTCTACTGCAGATACACCTATTTGTAGTCAAACCAACAAAAACCCCCAAATTAAATAAATAACAGCACTAATAACTTGGAATCAAATAATGGAAATAGGATAGTGGCAACTGTTAGAAGTGAAAACAGCTACAAACAAAATAATGCCATTTTTCCACACAGGGCATGGTTAAAAAATTGACAATTTTTTATGCCACTGTTTAAGACCATGGTCCATGTGGCAAGAATTTTAAGTGGCCAGAGAACATAGTCTTTTGTCAATGTCCTAATTCCTTGGTTGGAGTTTGGCAACTGAGACTAATTATAAAAACTCAGTGGTCATCAGCAAAACTCAATATTCATCAATTCAAAGCTCTTGAAAAATTAAAGGGCTGATCAATTTCAATGGAAATCTTAGGAGACAAGCCAGGGTTATTCATCTTTTGTATAAGACCCTTGAAAGACTGGAAACAAAAATTATTCAGGTGGTCACTACTGAAATGTTCTTTTTCCTAAATTTTGTCAGTCATTTGTCAGTAAATGCATGAAAAATAAACTCTGTGATTCTTAGTCCTGACCATACTCATGACCCTGTTTTCTCTGAAAGAGAAAATTTTTTAAAACTTCTGCACTTAGTCCTGTTTGGCTACAGGGAAAATTTATATTTACAGCATCCCTTCATTCCCCACCATCTCCTGTTTTGGCCCTTCAGGGCAAAAATCTCCAGGATTAAACCTGATTTGTTTGGCCATAGCATGGAATAGTCTATCGAGGTACCTCGTGTCAGGGAGCACTTTGGGCTGAACCAAAAGGTTCAGTGTGTGAGATTCAACCCACTTGGCATTAAAAATCCAAACTCCAGGTGTTTAAACAACCAGGGTAAGTCACTGAATCCTGAATTAGATCTTTTAAAAGGGGGAGGAACCTTCTGAAGGCACCAATCCCTCTCAAGTGGTTGTGAAGCAGAGCTTGAGGACTGGTTTTGCACAGGTTCAAAGAAAGAACCTTGTAGCCAGCCCAGCCTTCCTCATACTCCTCAGAGCCAGGAAAATTATATCGATGTTATTTGGGATATTGGCTTGTCTGGTTGGTTTTTTTTTTTTTTTTTAATTTTACCTATCTTCTGTAGAAGAATGTGATTTTTAACCAAGTATAGGATGAGTGAGAAACAAAATAAATTGAGTGACAGTGACTTGTTTCAGATTATTCCATATTGATGCAGTTATTAGGAATGTTTAAGGAAATATATCTATACCTATATATGCAATCCTCAGGTTGGTGTGATAAAAGGTTGAAAAATTATGTACAAGGTATTCACATTTAACTTGGAAAGACCACTTTTTACCTTTAGGTATTTTGCAAAAGCTCAAATTTTTCCTTTCTACTCCATCCTATAATTATTGTGAAAGAACACACTGATGAAAATTTTTTCAAGGTCATTTTCATATTTTGACAAACATTAACATTTGCATATAACAGAAACATCCAACCACTGCTCCTGAAACCAGGGGGACAAGGGCAGAGAGATTTGAAGAGACCTGACAGGAAACAAGCCCTCTGCTTTTAAAGAGGGGAAAAATCAGTAATTAAATGTGCAGTTCTCATAAGCACAGCAGGGATGTGTTTTTATGCACAAATATGTAATGGCACAAAAGTACAAATTTATAAAAAATTTGATCAGCTGAGTGACATTTGCAAAAATTCTTTCTTTTTTGTTTTTTCAGGGGAGTTCTGATTTGTTAAAGCCCATTGTAGATTTTTGTGAAATACACTTCCTTATAATTTAGTTTGATGCACCTGAAAATTAGAAATGTAAGTACTTCTGGGGGTGGCTGTTTCTGGTATCAATAAATGAAGTTCTGCCTTCACTGCCCTGAAGATACACTTGGAGAAAGTTCTGATTTCAGCCCTTAGTCCAGTTTACAGTGGAGTAAGTTGGAATAAATATTTTACAGATTTTACAGTAAAACTGTAATTTAAACTTCCAAAACCCCACTATAAACAGAAGGACAAAAAAAAAAAAATTAAAAAATTAATAAAACACATGAGCAAAGTAGTCTTATTACTTGGATTTATCCCAGAGTGAAACTTGGAAAACTGAGACTGAGATTTACCTTTCTTCAGCTCTAAACCTAACTCCAGAAATCATCTGTAGTTTGATTTGGTCACTAGATCTGGGCAAACAACAAAAATACCTTTTCAGAGAAGGAAATCTATTCAAAGTTGGATCTTCTGGAGCATTCTTTGTTAGGAGGTGAGCTCAGCTGGAGGTAGGTTGTTTTTAAGATATGAATTTAAGCGCTAAGAATCAGAAACAGCTATAAATATGGAATTTACATGAAGAAAGAAAGAAGCTACAGGATAAAAGTGAAAGGAACAATTGTTTTAATCCTATTAAGAGCTTGATTAATGCAATTAAATAAACATATTTCAATTAGGACATGTTTCAAGCTGCTTTACTCCAAGGCACTTCTCCCTGCGGTACCACCCTGTAGCATCCCAGATATGACATCGAGGTTGGCACTGGCAGTACAATCCTTCTGTCCCATTTATCCAGAAGGAATTAATTTTCTTTTCATAGTTCTAATAATTTGGGCCTAAAGGATTTAGATATGTGGAACAGGGATATAGGTAGGATCTATCACAAGGTCAGACTTTTTAATTTCTGGTAAAATAAATGCCCTTGCTTTTCTTTTGTTAGGAGGCTGCAAAGCAAATAGGAAAATATTTTTTCCATTTTCCTGTGTGAGGAAGAGGAAGAATTTTGGGAATGAAAGAAGAATGAAAACCCAGATTAACTGAACTCATTATGGGGAATTATGGCTGTGGCCAGGATTGGTGTTATGGGGTGAAGGAACAATGGGAACCTGACTTAAAGAGAAGTCAGGAGCATGTTTTGGTCAGTGAAACTCTCAGGAAGGTCGTGGGGAAATGCAGACAATTTGGTTATGGAGCTCCCTGCCAAATCCTGGACTATGGAAAAAAATAAGGCAACTGTGCAGGGAGAGGGAATAATTCAGCCTGGATCCATCCTGGGTTCATGAAACTCCCAAAACCACCCCACATCCACAGAAAACATCTTTTCAATTCCTAATTAAGCTTGGTACTCAAGGCATCATTTGGTAAAGGATATCCTTAACTTTGCATGGTGTAGGGAGAGCTGGAATCTCCTGAACAGCATTTTCATGTAAAAAATAGGATTTCAAATGTGAAACATTGACTTTCACATTATCACTCCTGAATTCTCCCTGAATATGGGGTAAATATCTGTAGAACTTCACTGATGAAAAAATAGGAAATGTTGATTGTGAAAGAGAAAAAAAAAAAGCTTAAGTGATGAAACATCAAGGTACTTCCCTTTTTCCAAGTGCTTCAAAAAGACTTTTTTTGCCATTGACTCATCCTGTTCATTTCTCAATTTGAAGTAGATCAAGAGAAAAAGCATGAGGGGAAGGCAGCTTTTCACCCTGAAAAGTAATTTTCTGTTTGGCTTGCAAAAAAGAAAAAAAAAAAAAAAACACAACAAGAAAGAAAGAAAAGTGAGAAATAAAGCTATGTATAAGTTCAGTCCAAAAGACCCCAAAGACCTGGGAATGAAAAATTTTAAATGAACCACTGATGCGCTCTGACAGAAAATGCTATGGAGGAGAAATAAAAGGAATATAAAACAGACAAACAGGAGTGAGTTTCAGTGGAAGATTGGCTTGTGGTCAAGAGAAGCATCCGCAGAACAAGAATTACAGGGCTACCTCACACTCAGCATTTCTGGGTACCAAATGCTCACCAGCTGAGGTCATGAAGACATCTTCACCACAGGGCATGGATGTGCACATCTGAATCTCACTGGATTTTCATGCAAAAAAACCAAAACCAAAACAAAACAAAACCAAAAAACCAAAAATTCCATAAAGGAATTGAATGTATTTGCTTATTTTAGGCAACCTAAAAATGTTGACAGCTGAACAATGAAAAGTTCTCCTAAATAAAAGAAGAGTTGTAGCACAGTTAGTCATGCTCTCCTCCCCTGTCCTGGTGCAGGGAGAGACGGCTGAGCCTTGATGTACAAAATGAATAGTGTAAATGCAAGAATGGCACCACAAGTCAGTGCTGCTGATTCCTTCTGCTTTCATTTTGAGCATCAGTGGGTGCTCAACTTGGGACTGACTTGCTTTGCATGTAGACAAATGAGCTTGGAAGGGAGCATCCACACTTATGAAAATGTTGGTGAAAAGATCAGCTACTGGTGGAATGTTTAGGAAAAGACTGGGAGAAATTATGGCCTAGGGAGATAGGTTAATTAATTAATAGCAAAAAACATTCATTACAAAAGGATTTTTTTTTAACCAAATGTGTTAGACTAACACTGTGGCGGGGGATATTTAATGCTTCACAAAATAAAATAAAAACACTCTCAAAAAGCCATTCAATTAATTGATCAGTCTGACAGGAGTGAAGAATAAGTCTCACAGGAGTACAAAAAATTCTCATATTTGTTTTTGAAACATGGAAAAAAAACAAATCAACAAAAAATGCAAGAGGAGTGAGACCAACTAAAATACTGGAGTGCTGCTGAACCATTCCCAGCTGGAGGTGACACAGGGCTTTCCCAGATGTTGGGAGATGGGAGATGGGCCTTGCAGTGCAACCCTCCCCAGCCAGCTGCAGAACAGAGCATACATACAAATACAATCTAAAAAAGTGATTGAGACTGTGCTGATGGCAGGGGGATTGGAACTAGGTGATCCTTATGGCCCCTTCCAACCTAATCATTCTATGGTTATCACAAGGAAAGTCCCAGGAAGTTTGAAATTAAACGTTTTTGGTGATTGAAAGGAAACTGAGGAAAATGCAATTAAAGAAAATCTTGGTTTTGGTTAAAAATCCTGTGTTCCTGACTGTCTATCACATCCAACACAGACATTCCATGGCAACACAGCAGCAGCAGGAACTTCCCTCCACCTGTCACCTCTGGGGTGTGGACATCCATTTATACATTTAATGCTGCAGCCTCCGTTTTGCCAGCAGTCACTGCCAGCAGGGACATCCACACTGGGAAAAAAATAATGTACTGCACTGCCCAGAGCTGAATGGATCTGCAGCTTTTCCTGCACGTTGATGTCTGGCGGTGCTTTCAAGTGCCAGCACATTTTGTTAGCAAGGTGTCAAGCCAGGCCCAGCTCAGGGTCCAGCTTAACTGCACATAAATGTGCTCAGTGTGCTGACAGGCTTAATGAGCCTGCAGGGAGCTACAAAGGATTTGTCCTGGGGGAAAAGAGGGCCAGGGGGATCTTACCACTCCCTACAGCCCCTGAAAGGAGGATGTAACCAGCTGGGGGTTGGTCACTTCTCCCTGGCAGCCAGAGACAGGACAAGAGGACAGGGTCTGGAGCTGCACCAGGGGAGGACATTTGGAGAATTTCGTCACTGAAAGGGTGATCAGACACTGGAAGGGGCTGCCCAGGGAGGTGGTGGAGTCACCATCCCTGGAGGTGTTTCAGGAAAGACTGAATGTGGCACTCAGTGCCGTCGTCTGGTTGACAAGGTGGTGTTTTGTGATAGGCTGGATTTGAGGATTTCAGAGGTCTTTTCCAGCCTATTTGATTTTGTGATTCTGAGGTTGGGGTGTTCTGGGGACTTGTGCTGAAGCTCTTCTAATACAAATTGTTGTCTGGTGTGTTGTTGCAGTTGAAGTTACACAGATTTTCAGACTTCTCAGGTAATTTCCTGATGCTGCTCCACCCCTGATATATCCCTCCCCATCTTTCATCTCGCTCCAGATAGGTTCAACAACTTGGGATCAGCCTTTTCTCCCAGGCAGTTATGAACAGGACTATGGAAAACAGCCTTGAGTCATGCCAGAGAAGGTTTAGGTTAGAGAGTAGGAAAAAAGTCTTCACTGAAAAAGTGGTTAAACATTGGAACAGGCTTCCCAGGAAAGTGGTGGAGTCACCATTCCTGGAAGTGCTCAAAAGATGAGCAGATGTGGAACTTTCTGATATGGTTTAGTGGGCAAGGTGGTGATCGGTCAAAGGTTGGACTCAGTGATCTTGGAGGTCTTTTCCAACCTAATAATTCTGTGTTTCTGCGAAAAATAAGCCTTCCGCCTTCTGGAGGTGAGCCCTCTTCTTATCGCTCTCCATAAATGGATCTGAAATGATTTTGTTTTGCCTTTATTATGAAGAAATTCTGCTGATTTCTTACCTGGTCTTCAGGGATTGGAACTGCATTTAGAAAATGGACCACAAAAACCCAGCTTTGAGGCAAAGCTTTACAAGTTTATGCCTGTTTCCCTCCGAAGAGCCATCTCTGGATGGCAACACAGGGGCCAACATTTTATTCATTTGTGCAAACAAAGCAGGTACACCAGAATTTTTTCACCTGCTTGAGAACACCAATTCAACACCCTCTGTCTGTTGTTTAGTCCTAATTAGCTTTGGATGCTACAATGCAAGGAAGACCAGGGAAAAGCAATGAAACAACACCCATGCTGCCTGTCACTGAAGGCAGTGCTGCTGAAAAAGGCTGTTGGATATATAATCCAGTTCCCAGTGTCCACTGTGTGTTTATGGCAATGGCCATGGATGCAGCAGGCTGAGTGCCACAGCCAGCAGGCACAGCAGGCATTTCACTGCATCTGGGGCTGGGGAGAGAGCAGACAACATCCCTCAGCTGCTGCAGAAGCAGCCTGGCCAGAGTGAGGGGTGTACTCTGCTTTCCTTCTACCTGATTATTCCTGTCCCAATTCCATGGTGATTCTCCAGATCCATGGCAATGACACCAAAAGCAGGCTATGACTTGGTGGCTCTTTTGCTGCATGAGGGAAAGCACCCCAAGTATTTGGAGAGCAACTTAAATTAAAGAAAAATTAAAAGTAAGCTCGACTTTGTCTCTCACATCATTCTGCTGCTTTGTATTTCTCTGTGCTCTCATTTCCTGCTGCATAGATCAATCTGCTGCCTGGTCTTGGGCATGCTGCTCTCATTTCCAAATCCTTGGACACTCAGGTCTTACTTTATGGCTTGCTGCTGGTCCTCTGCTATGTTTAAATCCTCCCTAAATGCAATACCCAGAATTCAGTGTCTTCCCTGCCAACACAATTCAGCTTTATGCAATCAGTACCTATATTCAGAATTCTTTTTCTCTCTACAGTGAATTTCCAGGTGGGTACAGAAATATGTCATCTCTCCTTTGTCCTCCATCATATCTGTTCCTAAAAGTTGTGAATTATAGTTGCCATTTATAGAGGCTTTCAGACAATTAATGACCATCACCTTTGTGATCATGGTCTAAAAGATTTGTTTCTGTGTCTTATTTGAGATTAGTCTCTATCAGAGCCCAAGGATCCAAGTAGCACTTCAGTCCCCTGTTCATTTTGACTCTATTATCTCTTTTAGCACCAATAAAACTCCCTGTCTTATCAAATTGTGAATTCTTTTTGGCCATGGAAAAGTAGCATCAGTAGTAAAACAGTGATTCAATATCCTCACTGACACACCACAGCTATTTCAAAATCTGTGGGTCAAAAAATGTTTCTTCTGTTTATAAATTCATCCCCCAAAAAACAACAGTGAAAGACAAAACAAAAAAGCACAGGATCAAACAAGGAGCACACCAAGCTCATCTCTGACTGGACCATCACAAATAAAATTTGGGTTTCTCATGACTCACAGCACAGCTACCAGAGCTGGTGAACACTGGGCTCAGATCTCCCAAAAACCATTCAAAGTGATGAGTAAGTTTATGCATCCCTGAGAGAATTTTTATTTTGAGTAGCCAGGGAGCTGCAAGCCCAAGCTGCTCTTCCAGGAAGGGCAAACCAGAAAAGGTTGGAAAGGAGGAAAACAGAAGGGGAGCTGGGGCAGCACCCTCACCACCAAGGGCTCAGTCCCACAGAGCCTGAGAAAGAGCAGAGCAGGTCCAGTGACAAAAATCAGGGTCAGCCCGGAGGTCAGGGCCCTCCAGAGAGGAAATAAAGGAGATCTAAGGCCAAGACAGAGACAAATGTGTGATTTGGGTTGGGGTCAGCACAGTGCATGGGCAAAGAGGGCAGAGTAATGGCACAGCTCAGGCAGGGACCAAGAACAAGGAATTTGAGTTTATCTCCCAGGGAAAGAGATGCTGCTCCCATGGAGACATCTCACAGCTCTGTAATCCAAGGATGCAGAGGGGTGGGTCTCAAACCTGGCCTAAATCATGGTCATACAAAACCCTGGGGCAAGGGAAAAAATAAGGAAAGAGTGTCTGTGCACAAACTTTGGCACAAAGCAGCTGCCTCTCTACTCATAACTCACAGAGGGATGAGGCAGAGGCACAAATGGTGGCTCTTTATGCATTCTTTTGGGGGCAGCTGGGTCCTGTTCTCCCAAGGAATGACCCAGGTGCTGTGTAGCACGGGGCACTGACCATTCCCAGTGCAGTGTTTGGATGCTGTCCTCTTTCTGCATGGCAGATGTCCCTGCTCATTGCAGGGGGTTGGTTTAGGTGACGTTTAAAGGTCACTTTCAACCCAAACCATTCTATGTTTCTATTTCATAATTTAATCATGAGGACATAACCAGGCCTTGGATTCACAGGACAGCCCCCGGCCTTATTTAATTCAGCAGTAGGGATACATTCCCTCCTGAATTCTACCATCACATTCATTTTCCCTCTTCCTATAAATCCTCCTTATTTCCAGCCCTGATGCTAATCAAACATAACCAGAACTCAGAATTCCAACAGCTTGTTAAAGTGAAATGTGGTGATTATCTGTTACCCTTAAAGGAGGGTACGATGCCAGCTCCCACAAATGTCAAATCAATGCCTGTGTGGCTCAGCTGCCTCATCCAAAGGCCTGCTGAGGACACCCACCATGATTTTATTGACTACACTTCTGTGGAAATAATTTGGAGAACAAATCTGGGACACCTGGAAGAAGGAAATAGCGGGATAAAGTGATTTATGGGGTGTAATGGTTTTAAGCTGAAGGAGGGGAGACGTAGATGAGATTTTGTGAAGAAATTCCTCCCTGTGAGGGTGGTGAGGCCCTGGCACAGGGTGTCCAGAGAAGCTGTGGCTGCCCCATCCCTGGAAGTGTCCCAGGCCAGGTTGGACGGGGTTTGGAGAAACCTGGGGTAGTGGAAGGTGTCCCTGTCCATGTCAGGGGGTGGAACTGGGTGATTTTTAAGGCCCCTTCCAACCAAAGCCAATCCATGATTCCATGATTTGTCCCCAACAGCCACTCTAAGCAGAGCTGACAGAAAATGCTGAGTCTCATCACCTTTGTCAAACTAAATCAGCGATTTTGGTCCCTAAAGCAGTTTCCTAACAGGAACAGATTTCTTTGGAGTGGAGAAGGCAGGGGAGGAGGAGAGGATGAGAATGAAAATCAAAGAATGGTTCACAGCTGCAGCATTTTCTGATTAGATAATGACGGTCTGTGATACAATATGAACATGTCCTGTTTACACTGGACCTTGCAGCATGATCTGACAGGCAACAGTAAAAGCAATTATACAAACACCATTCCTGAAATGTGTTTCACTAGATACTGTTACAGATATCCAGTGCTAGAGACTCTAAAATCTCCCCAGAAAGTATTCCAATCTCCTTATCATTAAACAGCTTTTCTTAATATCAACCCTGATTCTTTCTTGCTGCACCTTAAGTCCATTACTCCTTGTTCTTCCCAACTGTAATAAACAAAAAAAAGCTGTGATTATTCTTTTCCTCTTTCCAGCAGACTTTTATGCACCAAGAGACCTTTATCTTCAGCTCTATCTTTTCTTTTTTAGCTTAAGCAACTCTTTTTGTAATCTTTCCTCTGCAGCCTGGCTTGGCAGCTCTGGGATCACTCCTGCTGCTTTCCCATGCCCTCAGCAGCTGCCCCGTGCCCCAAAGGGAGCACCCAGCACCAGACAGAAGATTAAAGTGGCCTATTCTAATGTGATGAAGACTCACACAAAAGCCACATTAGGATTAATTAATTTAATAGAGAATTTAATTAATTAAAGCCGCATTAAAGTCAAATTAATTAGAGAATTATTTTTTGAGCAAACTAAAGCTTGTGTTCTCCACCCAGGCATAATAAACTGCCCTGCAATGGGATCTCTCCAACTCAGTGTGGCTCACTCCCACCTAAAGACAAACATCTGGGTATGAGATGCCCTGTGGGATCTGGCACATCCGCACAGACCTGAGGGATCTGGCACAGGCCATGTCTGAGGCTGTAACAGACCCCATAGTCTGGGGCATCCTGTGGCACCACTCATCCCACCTTTCAGTAGCCATATGAAATCAAAATGCTTCCCAGATCTCCAGTGAGGATATAGGGCACCTTGGCAACACAGCCAGTGGTTAATTTCTAATTTGGACGCACCCAAAGTCACTTGAGATGGATCCCACCCCGTGCATCAGCTGAGCTGTAAGGAATTCCATGCTCATGCTCATTGCTTGTGGCAAAGAAAAGCCGCACTTAGATTTTCTTCTGCTTGAGATGTAAGGAAGCCATGCTGATAGTCACCAAAAATTTGGTTTAATTGCTTTTTCACTAGTTCCAGATCTATTTAAATCTTGCCTGGATGGGGAGAAACATGGCCTAGTATTAACAAGATTGCAATCCCTCAAACTAGAGCAAGATTAGCATCCTTACACTGCTCAATATTCAATGATGAACCCTTTTAAAGGCACAGCTGGGAAGAGTCAGGGAAAGCTTGGAGACTGTGACTAGAATTTAAGATTTCTCTGCTTAGAAAAAAAAAACAACAACTTACCTGCACACTCATGAATTCTCCCCAGTCCTATTAAATCAGCAAATGTGATCTGTATAGTGGATAAAGCTCTATTCTCCTTCCATTTATGTGCCTTTGACATCAGTGAAAGCCTGAAGTTACAGATTATTCTCTTTTCTTTAAGCTCTTAACCAAAAAAAAAGATGTTTCAGGAAAAGGGTAATATCCACTGGGAGAGACTCTAAAGAGGAAAGATAAATACCAATAGAGTTTATTTTACTTTTTATATACTTCAGGTCTATGTAAGAAAAATGTCTCCTACAGTAAAAAGAACTGATGCAAGAATTGTTTCTTGTAAATGGACAGCATTGTTGTCTGTAAAAAGAATGATGCATTGTGGCTCACTAGACAAAAGAGGAAAAACTATGAAGAATATACCCAAACCCACTAAAAATGGATCAAATGCTGCACTTACTGTGACATTAAAATCATAATGAATTTCAGACGCACCTTGTAAATTGTTTTTCCTAGAGTCATCTTAAAAAAAGTAAAAATGAAGTTGTGCTTTATGAAGAGGAACAGGTTTGTGTAGATGTTTCCTAGTCTCCAAAATTCATTCCACAGAAAACCTTAATCCCTTAATTCCCCAGCAGGGAATAGAGGAATGACTGAATTTTGTCAAAGGCTCGTGCCACCAATCCTGAACTCACAGCAGGCTGTGAGGTGGAACAAAATTAAGAGACATCAGAGCTTGCCAAACAAGAACAAGCTTCTAAACAAGGATAAGGACACATCCTCATGTGATGGAATTGTGGAAAATATTTCTCTGAAGACCAGGAAGTCAAGTGTCTCTAAGGAAATCCTTTCTCCTCACAAAGACAGATATGCAATGACTCTTTCAAAGTGAAATGAAATCCCAAATTGCCCCTCCCCACACAGAACTCCTTGCTTTTCATTCCTCAATTTCAAAATGTTTCCAAGAGCTTTGCATGTCGCTGGAGTCAGATTTAGAAAGGCTGCAGCTGACTCTCTTTTCTCCTCTTGAGCACAAGTTGAACGTAACAATTCCATTCTCCGCTTCCGATAGCGCCAGGCCTCGACCCGCGAGCTGCGCTACAAAGCTGTCCTGCCAGGCCTGAGATTTCTTTCAGGAATATGGAAAACACCTTTGATTAAAGTGCTTCCAGGCTTTGTCAAAATGGAAATAAAAGCAATTTCATTTTCTGTAGCTTTTTTTCTCCTTACATATCATTTTCCCTTCATGATCAATACAGTTATTAAAGAACAACAGGGGGATAAGAATTTACTTTCTCAGCTACTTCCTAACCATTGGAGGTGCCCCAGGTTCTTTGCAGCGTTTAAACACAGCTGGCACAGGTGACATGTGATTTTGGAAGGAACAACAGACTCCACCAGCAGAAGCCAGAAAGGCAGCAGGATTCCCTACTCAGTACAAAAGGATACTAAATATTAGGTTTTAGGCAAAGAAGTCAAACTCTCACTGTTTAGTAAAGTGGTTTTTTGAAGGTATTTGTCTACCAAGATGAAAGCAAGATGTTCATCTCCTGGCCACTGCTCATCACAGACTGAGGCACAATATCCAAGAGAAAAAGGATGAACAATCTTCCAGAGGCATGGGAAAGGGAGCTTAGCCTGTTTTCTTCCAGATGCCTAAATTTTAAGTACCAAGTCTGATGAGATGAACTGACTGCAGGTCCCTTACACTGTCCCTATGGAAAGACGGACTCTTAAACTGGTGCTCATCAGTAAATCAAGTTAAAAATCAAGGCACAGAAACTAGAATATAAATTGCCATGGTAGAATCCAACGATTAGTTTCACTGTGGGTTTGAAAACCAATGTGGCATCTTTAGAGTCACCCAGTGGTTTGAGTTGGGAAGGACTTCAATCATCTCATTCCAAATCCCCACCATGGGCAGGGACACCTTCCACTGTCCCAGGTTGCTCCAAGCCCTGTCCAGCCTGGCCTTGGATACTTCCAGGGATGGGACAGGCACAGCTTCTCTGTGCCAGGGCCTTCACTCTCATAGTGAAGAATTTAATCCTTAGATCTAATATAAATTGACCCTTTGTCAGTTTAAAGCCATTGCCCCTTGTCCTGCCACCCCAGGCCCTTCTTAAAATTTCCCCTCCAGGTTTCCTGTCCGTTCCCTTTAGACACTTGAAGGGGCTCTAAGATCTCCCCAGAGCATTCTCTTCTCCAGGCTGGATACCCCCAGCTGTCCCAGCTTGACTCCAGAGCAGAGAGAGCAGAGCAGAGGGTCTCCAACCCTCTGAGCATCTTTGTGGCCTCCCCTAACTCACTGACCCTTCAGTGACTTTACATGGAATACCTGAGGAATGGTGACAGTGCCTGGACAGGCAGGAGAGCTGAGCAGAACACTGCTGCCTGCATGTGCAGATTTTCAGCAGAGGTTTCCAGTGCAAACACTGACCAAGCTTGACCATTTTGCTGCTTGATGAGATGTGACAGGCTCACAGCCCAGTGCAATAACACTTCAGGCTACACAGCTGGGACTCAAGGATACTTAAATTCTGTTCCTTATTTCCATGGATCCCAGTTAGTTATGCATCTCCAGTGATAATACCCCTAGCTCCATGGTATCCCTATCCCATTAAGAGGTAAGTCTAATACAATTTCTCAAAGCTTTGACCTTTGAGCAGGGCAATTTATTATATGAGCTGCCACTGGGCACAAAGATGAGTCTAAGTGTGGTTTTCCAGTCAGTAACCAAGGATTTCCATTCACTCCTCTGTTAAATGAGGCCATTAAGAGAAATGTAACTCGCTAGTTTATGCTGCTGCTAGCAAGGGAAAATTGCTTTTTAATCTCTGACCCCTCAAAATGAAATTGTACCCTGGAAAGAGATTCTGTTAAATAAATGAATTAGAAAAACAAAAGATAGTCTGTGATTTCCTTCTGCCGACTCTGACTTGTCACAGATCAGACTTGTTCAGAGCTTTCAAAACAGAAAATTCTTGCCTTTGAAATACTGAAGGCAGGCCACCACAATCAGTGCAACTGATATTTTTAAGAATATTCTTGACTTGGAACAGCCTCACCACTGCATTCCACCAAGGTGAACAGTCAGTAAAATCTGTGTCCTACCTCTTCATCTTCCCACCAGAGAAAACAGATTGATCACCAATGGCTCACCACTAAACTTGCTCCCAAATCCTTCATATCACACCAAATCACAGAATGGCTTGGGTCAGGGGGAATCTTAAAGATCATCCAGTTCCAAACCCCTGCCATGGGCAGGGACACCTTCCACTATCCCAGGCTGCTCCAAGCCCTGTCCAGCCTGGCTTTGGACACTTCCAGGGATGGGGCAGCCACAGCTTCTCTGGGCAACCTGTGCCAGGGCCTCACCACCCTCACAGGGAAGAATTTCTTCCTAATATCCAATCTCAACGTGCAATCTGTCAGTTTAAAGTCATTCCCCACTGTCTTATCACTCTGCCCTTGTAAAAAGTTCCTCTCCAGATTTGTTTTATCCCCCTCCAGGTACCTCAAAGGCCACATTAAGTTCACCCTGGAGTCCTCTCTTCTCCAGGCTGAACAATCATAATCCTCTCAGCCTTTCCTCACAGGAGAGGTGCTCCATCCCTCAAATCATGTTCATGGCCTCTTCTGGATTCCTTCCCTTCTCCACTCATGCCCCTTCCACTTCCTCCTTGAATGGTTTGTGCTTAAATAAAAAATGAGCTCACACAGTGGAATTTCTTTTTTCTTCACAAAAGTTTCACAGTTGGTGTTTTATAAAAAATGGGAAAAAAAGACTAAGCTACTACCTGGATCAGGCATCTCTCCCTTTTGGGTGTTACAAAGGAAGAGATGTTCTGCTGTGATTAGACACAGCCTAAAAGATTTTACCCTTACACACAGGAACACACAACTGCATGACATCCAAAAGCTCTAAACAACCCCTTTCTTAATAAATATTTGATCACACAGATCCATTATTTACAGAAAACAAAGAGAGTTTTAAATAAATGTTGTGGCTCAGACCTTGCTGAGGTTAAGTTGCTGCATTCACACAGTTCATTTATCACATGGACTGGCGCTGACTCGAGAACCACTTCCCACAGAAAGCAGCTGTTTTGTAAATGGCTGCATTAAAATACAGTAAAAAAAGCTGGCAAAGACAGAAGCTGCTTCAAAATAAAGCACTCTAAAATCTGAAAACTCTGCCTGCTGCTCATAGGGAGCCAGTGAGCAAGAAAAAAAGGAGGCAGAAGTTTTATTCCAGCCAACTGCTGCTGGAGAAGGGTCTGGAGCACGAGTCTGATGAGGAGCAGCTGAGGGAGCTGGGGAGGCTCAGCCTGGAGAAAAGGAGGCTCAGGCAGGACCTTCTTGCTCTCTACAACTCTCTGAAAGGAAGGTGTAGCCAGGTCAGAGCCAGTCTTTTCTCCCAGGAAAAAAGTGCCAGGTTAAGGGGAAATGGCCTCAAGTTGTGCCAGGGGAGGTGTAGATCAGATATTAGGAAAAAAAAATCTTCACTGAAAGGTTTGTTAACCACTGAAACAGGCTGCTCAAGGACTCAGTGGAGTGACCATTCCTGGAGGCATTTAAAAAAACATCAAAATGTGGTGTTTGGGGACATTGTTTAGTGGTGGACCTGGCAGTGCTGGGTTTGAGGTCAGACTGGATAATCTCAGTAGCCTTGTCCAAAGTAAATGATTCTGTGATTCAATGTAATCACAGAAAGCACTGCCCCACACAGCTCTGCTGCTCAGACCACACTGAGAGAAGGATTTGCTCCAAGGCTCTGTAGCAATACAGACCACATTGGGGCACATCTGACAGGAAATATGAGCAAAGATCTGTGTTTAGGAGGTTTTGAGCAACCTGGGCAAGCAGATTACTGGGATCATTATAAGGGAATGGAATGCTTGAGGCAGCAGTGGGGCTGGCATCTTCAGCAGGGGACGACAGGGAGGCTGCAATTGGCAGCAAAAATGAAAAATAAATATGGCTTAATGGGAGAGTGAAAGGGGTGGAATTAAAACAAGTGCTATGGGGAAGAAATTGCTTTGAAGCTCAGGAAATTCAGTCTGAGTGGGAAACCCAGGCAAAAGTTCCTGAACTGAACTGGTGTGAATGTGTTGCTGTGGACTGAGAGAAAGTGGAGAGGGTCTGCAAATTGGTTTGAGAGTTTCAAGCAATTTGTGCAGGACTTCTTTTCCTAACTGGAGTTGATGGTACAGAACCATGAAGGTGCTGTATGGTGGCAAAGTTTCTTTCTTCTGCTGAAGAGGAGGATTAAGGCTCTGTCATGTAATTAAACAGTCACATCAGTAATGGCTTTTGCTTGGAGTCCTTACAGAGTCCTGAGTTCCTACTGCAGCTTTAATTCAGCTGCCATCACTTTCACAGGCAGGAGCTGCCAGGAGAAAGAATAGCTCTGTAATCCCCTGAATGAAACTTCTAAGTGCTAATTATCCAGAGGAGCTGCAAACTCAGCCACGCTCATCGTGGTGACAGACACGGACAAACAGCAACACGAGGCTGATTGTTTGTGTTGTATCCTAGAGCTTGCTCTAGTGATGTTACATCTCTGTCACAAATCTGCCAAATGAGCACCCAGCCTTTTCTTGTCCTAGGAGATCACAGAATTGCAGAGTTATTTAAGTTGGAAAAGACCTCTAAGGCCATCTAACCCAACCCTTGACTGATCACCACCTTGTCATCTAAGTGCCACATCCAGCCATTTCTTGAACATCTCTAGGGACGGTTTATTCCACCACCTCCCTGGACAGCCCATTCCAATTCCAATTCCAATTCCAATTCCAATTCCAATTCCAATTCCAATTCCAATTCCAGTTTGACAATTTCTTCCATACAGAAATTCTTCTTCAGACATTTCTCATCCACATCCCTCCCCAGCTCTTTTGCCCTTCTCTGAACATGCTCCAGCCCCTCAATGTCTTTCTTGAAGGGAGGGATGCCAGCTGAGGGAGCTGGGGTGGGGCTCAGCCTGGAGAAAAGGAGGCCTGGGGAGAACCTTCTTGCCCTCTACAACCCTCTGAAAGGAATGTGTAGCCAGGTGGGGGTCAGCCTCTTCTCCCAGGTAAAAAGTGACAGGTTAAGGGGAAATGGCCTCAATTTGCATCAAGATAATCCAACCACGCTTGTCCCCTGTGGCTTTGCAGTTGCTGGACGGCTGCTGCCCATGTCAGTGTGCAATCACTGTGCCATTTGGCTCTTAATTGTAAAACTAAGCTTAAAATTATTTAGTGGCAGAAAAAGACAAGGTCTTAGAGCATACCCATAGTGAAGAGGAAGAGATGATCTTCATTGTCACAATATTTATAAGCAACATGTGCTTTGAGAGGCTACCATGCCAAAAAATTTTGAAGACTCTGAGGATGTGATTTTTGAAATTCTAAATTTCTTTTGTTGTTAAAATACCAATGAATTATTTGAGTGAAAGTTGAAGACAGTCCCTTATCAGTGGTCCCCAGGCAATAAGATCTCTGCAAATATCACAGATTTATGGAGCTTTTTTTCCTCAGAGCTCCAGCCTTCAAAGTGCCCCTCTGTGTACCCGTGAGAGCCAGACCCAGGAATTGCTTCTTTACTGGGAAAAAAATTGTTCTTCGACTACACAAGTGGGTCACCGAACTGCTGCTTGCCTTTGGGATGCCAGTGAATCCAAATTAACTTGACTTCCACAGAGGATACAGGGAAGGAAAGCAACCAGCATTAATCAGAGCAGCACAAGCAGCTCTTCCAAAACAAATTAGCTTCAGCAGCCAGCACACAGAGTCCTTCAGTCAGTGAGGCCAAGCTGAACTTAGGCCAAACTTTGCATAAAAAAAGAGAGCAACTGGTTTAATGTGTACTGGTGACTGATAACTGGTTTAATGGTGTAATGTGTTTCTTTTCCTTCTTTTAACTCACCAGCAGGATGCTCTGAGCAAAGTAAAAGTGCTCATCTCCACACAGCCATCCCTTTAGCGTGATGCCCAGCTCACCTAAACTAACCCCAAGGGCAGGTTGGGTGTCTAGATATTCCCTTTTTCCCAATAAAGAGACAGGTGATAGGCATGGGATTAATTTTCCATTGAATATTTGTGGTATAATTGATAGAATCTCAATTTAATGGACAAAGGAGAGAACAAACCTGTCCTAAGAGGCAGCCACCAGACCTCCCTATGTCAGACATCTCCTGTGAGATAAGACAAGCTGTGCTGAAAGCAATTCCTCCAAATGAATCATGGAAAGGAGGTTTGGACCCTTAAACCCACATCACCACCAAACACACTTGTATCTGGTCCAACAAATCTCTCTTCCAGAGAGCAATCTGACCCCAGTTAAAATCAGTGTTTTGAGATGGGTGGGATGAATAATTTTCTCTGAGGGCAGGGACAAGGAAATTTCAAGAGGCAAATCTGGGCCACTGGTATTAATGGCAGAGTCATCATTCCTGCTCAAGGCCAAGGAGAAATGAGACCCTCACTGAGAAAAAGGCATTTAGGCAAGACCAGTGCAGGAGATAATTTCTACTGACTTCTCCTTGACAGATTTGTTGGCCTCAGTCATTTTTCAATATGTGTATATATATGTATATATGTATAAGAATATATATATTCCAAAACTCTGACAGCTCCCACTAATTTTTCAGAGTTTAGATAGGGCACATGAGAATTCACTCAAAGGAATAAAATTCTGCTGTTAGCACACACAGCTCAAGAGGAAGGAGCACCTTATCAAATTTAAAATGCAGAAAAAGGAGCTCATGGTAAAGATATTTACCTTTTTTTTAACATTTCTATCATTTCAGGGAACCTAAATGTCTTATTTTGTAGTAGCTAAGGAAAAGCTATTTACTGGTTCTTTGTTATTTTAATGTGCAGGTTGGGACTGGTTCTCCAAGTTGTATTGTTGAAGTGACTGCATGGGTTACATGCAAATACTGTGTTAAATAACCAGCCACTGAATCATTATTCCTGACAGAAATCCCTCCATTAAGTTCTACAGAAGGTCTTAAACTTGAATCTTTCAGCAGTGTTGACATTTCTGATTTCTCAATTTATGTGTACATTTGTTGATAGACTAATAAAAACACTGCATTGACTAATAAAAATACTGCACACACACACACACGTTTATGTACATATAAACAGTAATAAATAACAAATGTTTGTAAGCCAGTCTGCATTTACAGGATAATCACACTGTAACATAAGTAACAAGCAAACATACTCATGAATGAGCAGTTTAACATGAGGAGGAAAAACTGCTCAGTTTTTAAGATTTAAGAAACAGCTTTTGCCTTTGGTCCCTGAGCAGCACAGATGAGCACAGACAGAATTTAGAGCGTGTAAAGCTCTGGCAGGTCCCTTAAAAGCAGTTCACCCACGGGGCCATCTGGCTGATCACTCTCCCAAACCCATCCCAGATATTTCCAAAGCATCCAAAATCAGGCAGACTACCCGGAAGGATGACCTGTACTCACACTGCATTCTCCAAATGCATGCAAGGGGCATCAGCATTCCTCCCTACAGCATCCCTGAGGGCTCAGGGCCCTTCCTGTCCCATCATGGGGACAGTGTCCCTTGGGGTGTAAGATGAGCAGATATGTGGCACAGAACACGAGGCACCACATGCAGCTTGACCAGCCCCCAGGCCAGCACTGGAAGTGACAGAAATGTCACCTGTTTTCTGTTCATGGTGACAGAGAACAAGCTGGGTTTACACATGTTTTCCTGGTGATCCACATCCAGTAGGGCACAGGACAGTTCCCTGCGCTCCACAGGAGATCTGGATTGCACATTTCCTTTAGCAGCCAAAGTTCTGCAAGTGATATTTGTCATTATGGACTTGTTTCAAGTGCAAGAGAGCCTCTGTTTTCTCATGTACACCAATCAGTTCATATTTATGCCCTTGGCAGGGGTTGCCTTGCTAAAACTGGCTATATCTTTATCCTGATGAACACATCTGAGGAAAAAAGGGCCTCTTGTCTGGGCAGGCTATTTCAGAAGCTCCTGCTAGCTGAAGGAAGCAGAGCCTTTAGACTGTGCTGCATTCATTTTCCGCCTGACTCCTCTTTGACCTTCTTAGCCAAAGTCATCATTAACTCATTTGCAGCTTTGCAATCAGCTCTACAGTCAGGTCAAGTATTAAATTCATTCCAGTTCCATTTTAGGCTTCATGTGGTATGTAACAAGTTATTTTCAAAGTGAATGCAGGATTACATGCAGGGCGGCACACATTATCTTGAATATATATACATTAAAAACCAAAATGTAGCTGAACACAGCGCTTATTTTCTGCAATATCAAAGTTCTACAAAACTCACTCTTATTACCCAAAACTGGGACAATGTGTTTCACCAGAAAATGAGCTATAGATAATTTTAAAATCGCATCAGTCCATTACATCAGAGTAAAATGACTGTGAGTCTTACTCCTTTGGTCTAGACGTTTGCTCCAGAGCTTCAGAGTTTACTGTGTCCAAGTAAACTTGGACAGTTAGTTTAACAACAAGTTAATTGAATTAGAATTAAAAAATTGAAAGAATTAAAAAATTCTTGTTACGAATGGGTATTTTTAATAACATCTGCAGTTATTGTGAGTTATTCTCAAAGCCAAATAATAACATAGAATTGTGATATATTTGTTGCATCCTTATAATCTCTATAGTAAATCAATATTCCTGTTATATTGTGTTCAAAAAGTATATACCAAATTTTTAGTTGCCTTTTTTTATAATAATAGAGTGAGTTGTGTTGTCATCTGATATAGATTAAGTGTTAATAAAATTAATCAAAGTTAAATTTCATTATGTTTAAGTTTAAGTGTTTTTAACTTAAGTTATAACTTTTATATTCTTTTGATGTTAAGTTTTATTGCTTCCTTTTATCATAATTAATTTTTAACAGGTTTAAATATTGTTTTAAGTTAAATTGCTTCATGTTTTATTGAAGACATTTGTTTAAACTGCAAGGTATAGTTATTTTCCTGGAGAGGTGAAGATAACTACAACTGAAACAGCTGTGATAGACCACTAGTGAATACCTACTTAAGGATAGAGTTGAATGCAATCTGTAACACCCTTAACTTCATCGAGAGTTCTATTGTTGCAATCTCTGCAGTTTTCATTTGTTATAGCTTTCTTATTTTTCAGTGTTTCCAGAATTTTAAGAAGATGTACCATTGCTGAAGATCAACTGCCATGGGAGAGGCTTCAGATTAAATCAACTGCTAAATGGTTTAATTAGTCTAGTACCTAAAGCTTCTGATCATTTGTTTTATACAAATGCCTTTTAACAGTTTATTGTGCTGTAAGCATCTCATAGCTGCTACTATTGAGAACCTTGTGTTAGAAATGAGTTAAGAAGCATCTTTCCAGTTTAAAGCCTAGGCCCTAGCCAAGCCTTGACTTTACCTGGATAAAGAATTTACCAATAAACCCAGAAGTTTTCTGCATCAAAACAATATTCAAGTCAATTTGACTTAGCAATTAGTAAATTAATATAGCAGCTGAATTTTACAGTGGGCTTAGAAAATTGTTATCCAGACATGATTTTCCAATCTTCCATTGATTTATCAGCTGTGGCAGACTCTGGGATGAACTAACAGGCACCATGTGCTCTTATGGACCTCAGCTACATTTTGTCAAAACTCCAGACACCTGGAAATCACCAATTGATGCTTGAGGAAAAAGATAACTAGCAGGTTTTTCTTCTGTCAGTCACAATGTAATTGATAACAATATCTTCTTTGTTCCTTCCCCCACCCCCTTCATCCCTAGAAAGTACTAACTATAACCATCAAAGAGTTCTTTCTGGGCAAGCTGTTTTCAAAAAGATTAATGTTTGTGTGCGTATGTGTGTGTGTATGTGTTTATGTTCTATTCTTGCTCCAGTGAAGAAAAAAAAAACAATTCACAAAAAAATCCCTCAAATTGCCTTTGAAAAGAGCTGAACACCACCACCACAGCCATTATTCACCAACCACATCATGTTGTTTGACAACTCAAGTTGTTTTCTTAAAGTACTGTTGCCTGATTATAGGGAAACACACAAAACAGAAGCACATATGCACTTAAATTATGTGGTTTTTATGGTGTCTTTGCAAGAACAACAGTAGCTAATTGTTGACTTTCCTACTGGGAAATGTCTGTTTAATATGCAGATCTCTTAATGACTGCTCTAAAAGCAAATTGCCTGTGCTATGGTAATCTAATCATATATATATATATATATATAGAGAGAGAGAGAGAGAGAGATATTTATATATATAAAGAAGTTTAGTTCCTACTTAGAATATGCTTTATCATCTTTCCAGGTTGCACAAATCCACGTGCCCAGTGGTTCACAGCTGCCAGGTGTTTTGGCTATTGCAAATACTGTCACTGAAAGCATTTGTAGGATTTTTTTTAGTCCCACTTACTTGGTGCTGACTTGCTTTTGCCAACTGCTCATTGGCTGAGTCTACGTTAGAAGAAGAGGTCTCAATGTTGGCTTCAATGCTATCTGCAAATTAAAAGAGGATAATTTCAGGGTAAAAACCATAAAACAAAGGTTTTACTCCAACAGCAATTCAGCAATTTACTCATGGGCATGAAGAGAGGAGCAGCCTCTTGTTTGTGTCCTGTTGTTCTTCAAGGAAGTGGTTTGATCCATTCTGATGAAGACCCAACCCATCGGTCAGAGGCAGGGTGGCTGACAGCTCTCCACGTGTCCCCTGACAGGATGGAGGCTGCCTCTCATCCCATTCCTTCCGAAATCAATGGGAAGAATGACAGGGAATTCAACAGAAAGTGGCTCAAGGCTGATAAATTTCCTAGATTAAATAACATAGAAGGGACATGGCGCCTGAAATTATCTCAATATTAGAGTGCAGGGATGAGATTCATGCGGGTCCATGTGGGTTATTGACCATGCCCAGGTGTCTGTTCTTGATCAAATCATCTCAGACAAGAGCACAGAGAGCAAATCCAGGGTGTGCAATTCCTCCCACTCCCCAGGAGCTGATCAGATTAAACAATCCACAAGCCATATTCCTGGACCACATTTCCGAGCTGCAGTGGAGGTCTGTGAAATGGCTCAGATTGAGACAAATTGCTGGAATCTACAATTAAAGGAGAAGAATCTCACCCAATATTGATATGTTTGGCACTGAGGGAAGCCTGGAGGGACCACAAGGAATCAAATTGAGACTGGAAAATAAAGGTTATCAGCTACCCATCACAACTGGCAGGTCTCCACTTCCATCAAAAACAAATATTAACTTTGACTCCTGACTGTGCTTAGCAAACAAGACAGCTATAGTATAAAACATGCAAAAAAGGGTTTGTTTTTCCAGCAGAAATCTTGGAAATCCTGACCAGCTTGTCCCCCAAGAGATATGCAGCTAATAATTTCTGCTCACAGTGGAAGAGGATGTGCCCTTGGTCTATTTCTTGATCAAATGGGTGGTTTTGAGCACAAAATACACCACAGTGCATGAACTCGATCAGGAGAACTCAGCCTCAGGTAGAAACTGGAGAATAAGGCTCCAGGGATCTCTCTAATCCTTAATAAAACCAATGGAAATTCTTCAATTAATAGTATCAGGAGTTGGATTAAGACATTCCACAAAAGATTCAAGCAATTTATTCTTTAAAGTTCTAAAGGGAAGAACAGGAATTAATCTCATCACTTTTGTGGTGGA
Source organism: Pseudopodoces humilis (assembly GCF_049639895.1). Lineage (NCBI taxonomy): Eukaryota > Metazoa > Chordata > Aves > Passeriformes > Paridae > Pseudopodoces > Pseudopodoces humilis. The sequence continues at coordinate 2,657,318 of NC_142200.1, read as the reverse complement.
CAAAGAAATGAAGGTTCACAGATAATTTGTGGAAAGTGGTTGCATTCAGATTTTGCCATTTTAAATGAAAGAGCGTTAAAATCTGTTAATATAATTATGCACTTACAATAATAAATCAAAATAAAATAATTTTTTTAAAAGGGAAGAAAGGAAAAAAAACAAACAACCCACAAAAAAAAGAGAAAAAGAGCAAAACCCCAAGTGCCTAATCAGTGTAACAGAATTTGCTTGTATATAAAGTTTCTTGGGATCTTAGTGCAGACACCCTTCACTGCTCAACGTCTCTTAAAGGCTGATTAGCCTCAGAAAATTAATCGTTTAGGCAGAGAGGAGCTACAGAGGTAAATGTATTAAATATATCCTCCTAAAACAAGAGTAATCTGTCTGTACTTCTCCTGGGGAAGAAGGAAATCACAGAAGCAGCTTAATTTAGCTCCCCTAAAAGGCCCTCCAGAGGAGCCCAACGCTTTCCACCGCCTGCAGGGAGGCATGAGGAGATTTGCCTCCATTAGATAAAATTAAACACTGTGCACACCCCCGAGTGCTCCCTGGAATGGGAGAACCAAACCTTAGGCGCTGTTTTTGCGAGCATCATCTCTGTTTTCCCCAGCACAGGCTTCCTAAGGACTCGTGCTGCACGTCCTGGATGAGTCCGTGGGATGTCACAGAGGGAGCCTGGGCCCTGGTGGAACTGATGCTGTTCTCCCAGTGGAGGAATGCCAGCCTTGAAATAAGTAAAGCTCCCATTTAAATTCTATTTTTTGAAGCAGCTCGTAATCCTGAGGCACAGGGGAAAAACTAAAACAAGCAAAAAGACCCCACCTAACCAGCTCTGAAACTCTACAATAGCGAGACATAAATATGTAAAGCAACTTAACCAGATGTTTCTGCTGATTAACTCAGGAAAGCAAGGAGAGGAATTTGGCTCAGATCACAAAGAAATAAGCAATAATTCAATGACGTTAATAAGTCAATGATGACTGTGTCACTGACAGACATTTCAGTGGATCTTTGCTGAACGAGTGGTGGTTCACTGCCTCACCCTGGCCACTCTCAGGCTCCTTGCCAAGGTACCTCACTTGGGGATGGAGAGACAAGGCTGGCAGGGTCCTCTGGAGGCTGAAAAAACCTGCTGGAGGGATCTGCCTTTCCCTTTGGCTTTGGGATGAAGGGACAGTGAGTTTGTTCCCAAACAGATTAGACAATCCAGCCCTGGGTGCAGAATTTCTCAAAGAAACGGAATCCCACGACAACTTTCTGCCCTCAGACTCTGGTGACAAATTTATTGTACAATTTGAAAACAAAAATCCCAAAGGGCTGCAGTCGACGTTTTGATAAACTCAAGGACAGGACTGCACCAAAGCAGATGGTGTTTGCAACCAAATACATCAGAGAATTAGGAAAATATTTATAATTTTTCATCTAAAAAAAAAGATCTTGCAATAGGAGTAGTGAAGGTGACAGAGCTAGCCAGGCTTTAGATTCAATTTTTTTATGATTCTGTGACACGTTTATCACACAGAGATGGAAATAACGATGATCCTAAGAGAGATCTTTCAATTCCAGATGTTTATCTGTGTCCTGAGATCAAGCCCTTCTAATGACCAATGATGAGTCTTATATGGGAAATTACTGGATTGACAGTGGCTGGAGTGGGGGTTTTGCCCTAATCTTTCAAGGAATCACTCACAAGGCCTGAATTTTTACAGCAGCAACAATGGATTGCTTTCACAAGGCAGAATTTCAGCTAAACCCCTTGAAAGACAGGAAAGTGAGCTCGTGAATGAGAATTTCTAAATGCTCCCACTTGGCAGTAACCAAAATGAGCCCCTTCAGGTTTTCATAGTATGCTTTTATTTTTAGCACTTTAATAAGCTTAACCCTCTTTTATCGCTACAACTTCTGGCTAAAAATAATCAGTATAGCATACTGAGAGGCACAATAAAAAGAAGGAAAAAAAATTGAGTATTTTGGTAATGCATAGAGGTTTCTTTCCTAATTAAAAGCCAAGTTTGGAGGGAAATTGCTTTCAGTGTGAAAATGAATTTTGCCCATTTGAATTGCCATGCACTTGGAAAGTTTTAAGTGAGTGTCATTCCATGAACAAAAGACCCTCAGGCTTAGTGAAGACAGAATTGTGGATGTTAAAGGGAAGGAAAACGATGACAACTCTTCCAGAGCAAAGTTTAAAATGGCTCAGGGTTAGTCATTTGCAAACTTCAGTGTAAACATCAAGTTATAAATTCTGCACACGAGAGGACTTATAAAATAATTGTGCTCATATGTTAAATCCAGGCTAAATGGGTCACACTGGCTTAGATTGGTGCAAGAAAATACAATTTTCAGCACTGTGAGTCATCAGGAGCTGTGGTTTTTACTTCCAAAAAAAGGCAGATAGAACCTACCTTGCTATCTGATTTTAGCAGAGCTCTAATTCTTCCACACAGCAACACATCACAACCCTCAGAGGTAAGGACTGAGGCACTGAAAAACCAGTCAGCACCATTTTCCAGGCAGGCCTGGAAAGAGTATTTAAAGTACCCTAAAATGTCATAACCAGCTCCTCCTGTTGGTTTTCTTCAGCCAACTGCCCAAACCCCTTGGTCTGAATGAATAAAAGTGGCTACAGGGCCCAACACCAGCCTAAATTCACAGCACTTTTTCTCCTGAATGATTTATGCTGTCCTTGAAATGCGTCTTGGAAATGTCAAGTATCTGCTGCATATGGATGTGCTGATAAATGGTACTGCCCTGCCAGAGGTTTGCCATGCCTGCCAGGATACATCTCCCAGGGATTTAAAATTCAAACATTTTCCTGTGCGTATCTGTTGGAAAACAACATGTCCTGACAGGGAAAAAGGCACCTCCTCTCATCTGCTCGCTGCTAAATGGCAGAGAGCAGGAATATTGTCACTTTGGCATCTGGAAAGCAATTTACTGCTCCTTCTTACAGACAAAAGTGGCCTCAAATTCTTGGTGCTTGCCACAGGAGAAGAGCCAGAATAGGAGGAGTGTCCTGAGGGTTCTGGGCCCAGTGACCACTGCCCAGTCTCAGTCACCCATACAAGGGGTCCTTAATTCCCATAGATGCTCTCAGGTGGCCTGGGATAATCAATCCAAGGCTCTACCTTTAAACCCACAAAATTAGCACATGTGAGGATATTATATCACTGCAACAGACCTGATTAATTTTCTTTTTTTTCCTGATTTCCTTCTTTTCCTGATTAAAAAAAGTTATTTCAGCAGGGGGTGGTTTTGGTGAAGTAATTTATGGGTGTGTCAGACTTTTTTATTCCCCAAAAAATCTCTGAAAGTAATTTACAGGGGAAAACAGCTCAAATAGCTTTGAATGGGAAATTTCAGATAGTTGCCTGTAGCACACCCTTTCTTTTCATAGAATCAGAGAATCATGGAATGGTTTGGATTGGAAAGGGCCTTAAAATAATCTTGTTGCAACCTCCTGCCATGGGCAGGGACACCTTGCGCTGTCCAAGGTTGTGCCAAGCCCTGTCCAACCTGGCCTTGAACTCTTCCAGGGATGGGGAGTCCATAATTTCTCTGGGCAACCTTTTCCTTGTGATTTATGCTCAACACATCTTTTTTTTATTTTTTTTTTTTTAATTATGGAAAATATCCAAATTAAAAAAAAATAAAATATGTTTCTTTACATTTACAAATTAAAAAAAAAAAGAAGTAAAGATCAAATTTCTTTTTTCCAAATCCAGTTTGTGAATTGAAACAGTTTGGATAAATCCCTTAATTTTATTTGCATGCAGCATTTTTCAGAAGTCTGGTTTTGCCTATAATTAACACAAAACTCACTTTCCATCTCACAGGTGAGTTATCAAGTCCTATTGCTGATGAAAGAAGTTTCAATCTGAGTTTGTCACTGGAATAAATAAGGTTGGTAGGGGTGTGGATTCACAGAAATAAATATATTTTATTTCTGATTGCTGTCTTGAAAAGATCATATATTTTACCTACCAAGTAAGGTCACTGCTATTTACAACTTGCTTGACTTCTTTTGCTTCACATGGCTTGTTTGATTTACTTAAACTGCTCAAGCCATGTTTCCCAAACAGTCTGGCAGAGAATTGCACCTCCCAGCAGAAATAAACCACCCACCTGAGCAGCTTCTGCCATTCTGACATTTACTGCTCAATTGCAGCATTAGCAGAAACTGAGACTACGGCAATTCCAACTTCCCAAAAACTGCTTTGGAAAAATTGATGTGAGAAGAATCCTACGGGTGGCAATAAACCTCGTGGAAGGAAGAGCCTTGCTTCTGTACAAAATTAGCTGGCTCATTAACTGTAATTATACCAGCCCAATCACATTATGAGGGTCAAACACAGAAACAAACACAGCAGACAAATCTTTAGGCGTTAGTAAATTTGCAAGTGTGGAGTCGCCCATCACTCTTCTCCTTGTAAACCAGCATGTGCTGTCTCACCAACTCTGCTAAATGTGCAGAGCTAAATGTGAGTCCTCACGCGAGGGATGGCACAGAAATCACACTCACAGGGAGCAGGAGACAAACACAGAAGCTCATGCAATTTTTGTGTTGCTTGTTATCTTGAGTCAAATCAGTCAGTCAGAGATCACAGGAGCCCACACCTGGCTCCAACAACTTTGTCACAGTAGAAGCCACCAAGCAGTGCCTCGTGAAAGCTGAGGCTGTCCAGCCCTGCCCAGAGAGCTGTTCAGAGAAAGCCACCAGTGCTGCAGCCCAGATAAACAGGGAAAAGTGGCACAAAATACACCAGAGAATCACAGAATTATTTTTCACTGACACGTCACTCTGGGTCTTATCAAGTGGCTGAAAGCAACACAGCCAAGAGAAGATTTCCCAATCCACTAGGAACCAATAAGAACATAAATGTACACATTCCCATAACAGCCTCCTCTGAGAGATCACTTAGGAATCTTAACCAAATGAGAGGCTTTGCAGGCCACATTCAGATCAGAGATATTAAAGCTGCTGCATTCAGGTATTTGGGGACCGTTCTCAAGACGTGTTCATTTTCTGCAGATGTCCCAGCTGAGGTACATAACTCGGGAGGGTTTAGTTAAGGCTCCAGCTGAATGATTTCCCAACTCAGCTTGCAGTCTGACAACAGGCTATGCCATCCAGGCAGTCAGACTGGAGGAGGATGTGTTGATGGACCTTTCTGAGAGTGTTTACATGTCAAACCAGCCTTCAGGTCAAAAAGGCAACAAAGTAGACTTGATTTCACAGGAAAAAATAAAATAAAAAATAAAAATAAATAAAAAATAAAATTAAAATACCCCAAACCCCAAACTGAAAAACCCTCCCCGTATTCCAAAGCTTCCAAAATGAGCAACCTGTTTCCATTCATGCAAATATCTTTTCCTTTGAAGGAAATTTATGGCTATTGTTGCCATCACCATGAAAAATGTGAAAACATGGCACTTCAGTGAATGGCAGCATCACTCAGGGACTGAACACATTGGCCCCTCAAGAAGTTCCTCCTGACTGAAGGAATCCAGCAGCTTCCATGTCTTTACTTCTTTTTCCAGTTCTCTCAGCTCCAGCCTGACAGACACCAGGCAGAGATGTTTGTAAAGTGAGGGAACGACGACTTTAGATCACATTAAGAATTTTTTAAACCCAGTTATTTTTACATATAAAAAGTCCATACTTCAAGAGTGAAGTGAAAGCTAAGTAGCACCAACATCCAAGTCTGGATATGTATTGGTCTAAAAACAAAGTCTGAGGAAATCTTAATTATGACACAGTAGGGCATTGATCTGTTCTGAGGAAGCAACCAATTAGAGGGATGGAGCGCCTCTCCCAAGAGGAAAGGTTGAGACAATTGGAACTGTTCAAACTGGAAAAGAGAAGGGTTTTTGGTGACCTAATTGTGGCCTTCAAGTACCAGAAACTAAAATAGAGTAGGCTTAGTAGGAAGAAATTCGTCCCTGTGAGGGTGGTGAGGCCTTGGTACAGGTTGTCCAGAGAAGCCCCATTCCTGGAAGTGTCCAAGGCCAGGTTGGATGGGGCTTGGAGCAACCTGGGATAGTGGAAGGTTTCCCTGTCCATGGCACATGGGCTGGAACTGGTTGATCTTTAAGGTCCCTTCCAACCCAGATTGTCCTGTGATTCCATGATTCTTTCAGCCAGAGAGACTTGCTGTGCAAAGATAGATTTGTGTACATTAATTCTGGACAAAGAGGTAGAGAACTGGTAAATTCCTTCCTGTGTTGCTGCTCTTGCAATATTAAAACAGGTGGCCACTATGTGAGCTTGGGATCTTTTCCCATTTTTGGGAGTTGGGAAGGTTGCAGACACACAAAGCTTGGTTGCAAAACTGCTCAAAAGAGTTAGAAATGTGAGGCCTTTAAAAGTGTAAAATGTTTTCAGAACAATGAGGGTCTTTCCTTGTGCCTTTGTGAAATTCAGTGGAGCTGTAAACAGTGATAGAGGTGGTGGAATTGAATTAGAGTAGTTTAGATAAGGGATGTAGGTTTTGAACGTTATTCTGGCATAACTATTAAGATTCCATACGCAGGTAGCATGGAAAAACAGCTTTTCTAAAACACAGATCATTTCCTTTTGCCATGGGCAAAAAAAAAAAAAGAGCACTAACTCCTATTCAGGTCAACTTTATTCTCAGCTACAAGATAAACAGAAGCTTACAAATTGGACAAACATGCACTTGCTTTCATCAGGTTCCAATACAAATATTGGCAGCTGTGTTGTTGACACTTTCTTCAGAGGAAGTGAGGATTTAAGGATTCTCCTCTCCCTAAAACCAGTCACAAAACTGATTCCATGGAAGTTTGCATACATATCCCAGTGCAACAAATCAAAGTAGAAGCTCTCACATATAAAATAGAGATGCTCAGTGTAAAATACTGGGAATGTTTCAGACTGTTGGGAGCTCACAGTTCACTTGAGTGGCCATCTATGAGCATGGACAGGAGTTATTGTTGCTGTTGCAATAACCTCCAACATAATTTACTTCTCACAGTGCCAAGCCTTGAATCCTTGGATGCATTGGCTTCAGAATCCTTCTGCTGCCATGACAATAAAATTTAGTGGATATGAACCAACCCCTTCTGGCCATCTGGAGATCTTGCCATTTGTACATCAGATCCCCAAAGCTGTCAACGAGGCACACCAGAACCTCCTGGAATATTTATGCCCTGCTGTTTTGTCCTTCCAGTTGACACTGGGGTGGTTGGAATCCCCCGTGAGGACCAGAGGTGAGGCTATTCCTGTCCATCTCTAGAGGGCCTCATCCACTTTGCCTGTCCTCCTTTTAATCCTGACCCATAAACTTTCCATCAGCTTCTCATCCATCCCCAGTCAGCATCCCATGCACTCCAGCTGTTCTCTCTATAAAGGGCAACACTTCCTCCTCATTTTCCTACCCTGCCCATCCTAACAGAGCTCACATCCCTCCAAGGCAACACTTCCACCACATCTCCATGATCCAAACAAAACCAGCCCTGCAAATTCACACAGATCTCTAATGCCTCACGTTTAGTCCCGATCCTTTGTGCTTTTAGCAGTGCTCAGCTCCTGCAGATGATTTGGGATATTTGTCCATGATGGTGGTGCCTGGTAGGCACTTCCCTGCTCACATCCAGATCTGAAGGTGACCCTGCTCACACCTCATTTTGGTGACTTTGGGAGCCCTTCCTGCCACACCACCCCATTTTCAGCAATCCTGTCCTCTGTTCCCACAGGGCTGCTGTGGATTCCTCACCTCCCTCCCCCACCATTACTAAATGTCTCCTTATGTGGTGGATCCCACCAGTCTGCAAATCCACAAACAGGGTCCCAGCGAACCCCAAACACCCACCAACACCATTTCCACAGCCAATTATTGTTTTCTCCTATTGGTGTCCTCCTCCTTGCCCTCTTTCCCCTCAGCCCACGTGATGAAGCTGCACTGGGATGCCTTTGCCGAGAGCTCCTGCAGGATTGTATTGGGAAGACTCTGCTGATTCCCAGCTAACCCAGGCCATTGGCTTGTTTTGGTCTCAAAGGCTTGGGCTCACTGATGTGGTAATGCATAATTAAATATTTGCATGAAAGAGATGCCAGGACCAGGAACTTGGGCTCAGAGTTTGTTTGCAGAAGATGTAAAATAACAGAGATATCCTCTCCCAAGTCTGCATTTTATTTCTTCCCTGCACGACAGAAATCACTCTGTCCTCTAGGGAGTGTTATCAAAGTGTTCATTAAGGCACAGACCAGACAAACTCCCCACAATTCTCCCCAGCTCAGGTGAACCAAAGAGGGATTTTCTCTGGGAACATTCTTCTGAGGGACTCATCTCATTTTCCCTGTTTTTGTATTTTCCCTGTGTTTCCTATACAAGCACGCACAGAGCTTTCATTCCACGCATGTCAGAGGAATGGACTAAAAAAATAAAATAAAACAAGTGCCAGGAGAGCTGTCTCTTGTCATCATGGAATTTTCACTGTGGGGGTTTCAACATCTCTTGCCTCCTGATTCTTTATCTCCCTTACTTTTATGTAATTTGAATGTTGAAAGATAAACAGTGGGACCCTTCAGCAATTGGTTGGGAAGATACCTCAATTGCCTGTTAGAATTAAAAGATATTCCTTTAAAAAACTGTTAAAAATCTGCTGGAGTGTAAAGGAAGAAGGACAACAACAAAAAAGCCCCATAAAACCTTATTTTTGGCTCAAAGACAAAATGTCCTACTTAGTCTAACAGCTTCTCACAGGGAAGTTAATACTGGGATGGCTTCTATGCATGGGTAAAGTCTTAAAATAATAAATATTGCCTTAAGAAAAGGAGTTGTGAGGATCTTGAAGCTAGCTGATGTATGTTGTCATGTCCCTCAAGGCATTAGCATCTGATGTGCTTTTAGAGATGAATCAGGCTCCAAAGCTATCCATGTACAAAAATAAGCTTTCAAGAGAGAAAGTATCAAGCATCAAGAGGGAAAAAAAAAAATAAAAAGAAAAAAAAAAAGAAAAGAAGAAGAAGAAAAAAAGAAAATATACTAAAAAGCTGATTTTAAATATAATTTTTTTTTTTTTGATGCCCCTGTGAACATGAATGGTGTTTCTCAGAGGGGTGTAGATAACTCATTTCAGTGTAAAAGGAAATATCTTATGGTAACAGAAATTTGCAGTGATATGAACTCGGTAAAGAAATCCAGAAAAGCAGAGAAGAGTTTCTGCTTTTAAAATCTGCATATGGCTGTCTTAGGACTTCTCCTGCTCCCAGGAGCACCAGTGAAAACTCCATCTGAGCCTGCAGGTAAGACATATCCCCACAAATCCTGCTGCTCTGGAGTTTAGGTCCCTCAACCAGCCCTTAGGACTATTAGCTCCCAAATTTAGAAGTGGAAAGTTGTCTCAGAAGTACCACCTGTTATTATTGTGCATACAAAAACAAGAGAGAGAGAAAAAATCTGATTTTCCTTCACATCATCAAAAAAGAGCAGTGACAAAGGTCAGAGAGGGCTGATCTAAAGTTTCTAATCCTGCTGTTCACAAGACCTGGTGTCTCTCAGCCATGGGCTGCTCCAAAAGATAGGACTAGGAGTTATTCTCATCTCTTTTCCCAGTTCTCTCCATCCAGTTTTTTCCTAGTCATTCGTAGCTGGAGCACAAGAGATCAACTAATGGGCAGAAACTTCAGACTGTATATGAGCACATCTTGATGTGTGGCTTCTGTAAATTTAATTAGATACACCCTGCTATGTGGAATGAAAATTCTATTTGGAAACAAAAAGCTGCTTAATTTTCTCTAATTTCATCAATAATCATAATAATAATTTCCACTACTATTGTTTTTTAATTACAGTTCCAAGTAGAAAGGAAAAATTGGATCCCTTTCCAGTTAATGTTATATATTCTACAGCTTCCTTTTTACAGTCAAAAGGGAATGGATTCATCTCCCTGTGAATTCTATTTTATGCTAAATATACCAGCAAACTGTCCATAACATAAGAACCTTATTGCACAGGGCAGCTTGTCAGATCCAAACAGCTCTGGATGTACAAAATGCTCAGAACACAGGGTAAATAATCTCAGCATCAACAGAGGGCTGCTCATGAGGGACAAGATCATTTTGGGATGGTGGAAGAGGGCAATAAAGGCCATAATTTTCATGTGACACCTACCTATTGTGTCTCCTTGCTCGTGCACCATGGAGGCCAGGTCTTTGATGATCTGGTTCACATCCAACATGTCGCTCTGAAAAGACAGAAATCCTAACATTAACGAGGAATGGGGAATATCCAAGTAGGAAAGGCACTTTCCACAGACCGGCTTGGCAAAAGAAAAACACAAACCCAGAAATCTTCATCAGTGTAAAAGGGAAAGTTATAATGCTCCAGTAGTAAAAAATTCCCTCAGAGCTGTGGTTTGCTGGATCTAAGTCAGCCAGCTGACTCAAGCCTTGTGAGGGGAACAAGTGGAAAGATCAGATTTTATGGTTGCTTTTCAGAATTGTGGAGGACTAAGGAAAAACAACAATAAAAACAACAGCGGCAAACCCTTCTCTTTCTAAAAAAGTTATTGGTGACGCAGGCCATTCATCCCAGACTGTTCTCTCCTACACAGAAAAAGGCCATCTCTCAGCACAGAATCATCTGATGCTATTCATAAACTGGTGGAGAGACAATCGAAAACTCCCTGAATTTCAAATTACCTTATTGGTAGGGCAATAAGGAAAGAGCTGTTTGATGAACAGATTCATTTATATGTTTTCACATTGTAAAAAAAAGAAAAAAAAAAAAGTAACTACATTCAGCTCTGAAATTTTCTCTGTGAAAACACAGCAAATTACCCATGAGTTTGTTTCCTTCATTTCTGAGTACTTACAGTATAAAAGAGCAATGTGAGCATATGTTGACATCATATGACACTGTGCCTTGTAAAAAGAATTAATTTAACAATAATAGACATAATAATATAGACACTGCTAAATGCACTACCAGTAAGGCAGCATTACCAGAGCAGAAAAAAAAGACACTTAAAAAAGGATGTATCATTATTTTTTCATCTGTACAAGTCAGAGAATCATAGAAACACTGAAATGGGCAGGAACCTCTGGAAATTATTTAGCCCAACAGCCTTTCTCAGAGCAGAAAACTAAAGTAGGGTGCTCAGGGCATGGATTTGTCTGCCTCCAAGGATGGAGATTCCACAGATCTGGAAGATCTCTTTGTCTGGCAAACTGTAAGTCCATGGAATCCTGTGAGTGTTTGACCATGGCTGGATGACAGGCACCCACCAAATCTGCTCTACCACTCCCCTCCCTAAGTAGACAGGGGACTGGAAATATAATGAAAGGTTCATAAGCTGAGAGAAGGACCAGGAGACTTCACCCTCCAAATATCATCACAGGCAAAACAGACAGATTTTAATTGAATTTATTTTGAAAAGAATCAGAGCAGGATAATGAGAAGTTTTGGAACTGTCTGGGCACAATCCTGTGCCTGTGCTCTGGGATGGCTGGAGCAGGGAAGTGGGACCAGGTGACCCCACTGTGGTCCCTTCCAGCCTGGCCACTCTGGGATTCTATTTCCATCCCAAAAGATCCAATTGCCTCCACCACATTTTTTAAAGAACTCCATTTCCCTACTAGCAAATTTAGGAAAATGGTGCAAAATGAATCCATGTCCTCCTCTTGAAGTTTGATATGAGAATATAACTGGCACAACACTTCAACACATAATGAAATAGAACTGCATCAATTTAAAATGAGGTCTGGGAGTCCCACTGTGAGTGCTAGAATAGACCAAATTGTTGAATAACTGAAGATGTAGGAAAAGTGAAAGATTGAAAAAGCTGTGAGAAATCATAATAAAGCAAAAAAAAAACCACTCCCCCAGCCAAGGACCAGGTAATGCACCACAAAATGCACTTCATTCCTTCACTTGTCAAGCACAATGAAGCTTTAATTACGCATGGTATTAATTGGTAACTTTTAAATACTGCAGAATATTTTGGAAAGCAATGAAGTTTAAGTAATTTGAGATTGTACTTGAGCACTGTGTTAGCAAATCATTACCAAGAAATAACGAGAAATTAGGGGTGATTTTTTTTTGTGTAGGGAAGTTTTCTGAGCTTCTTGTAAAAATATTTCAAGGGAGAAAGTTAAAGTTCAGCAAAATGTGAAGAACTGAGAATTAACTTTAATGTCTTGCTCTGCTCTTGTTTAACTGATTTTCAGAAGATGGTTAAGGAAAATATAAACAACAACAACAAAATAATAATACTAAAAAAGCCCAGAATGCAGATTTGTCTCTCTTGGCTAAATTGTCACTGATGTAATTTTTTATGTTTGTTCCTTGCAATATTAGGACAATCCTTTCTACACTTCAATCTGCTTTACTTTGTTGTGCTTCTTTTCCAGAACTTTAAGTGAAGGTGGCTTAAAACTCATGAATATGTTTCTGCACATACATTTGGTTAGACAGAGTTCACTGCAATATATTGCAATATACTGCAATTACACACACCCCCACCCACCCCAAGCATTTCCACTGGAATAAAACGGATGGTACACTGACTTCTTAGAGGACCCTTCCCAGGTAATTTAGCCATGAGGAGTTGGGCTATCTATGTCCTGATCCCCAGATATTCCATGAGGCAGGGGAGAACGAGAAGGAAAATTCAACGTTGTGCGCGAACGGTGCTGGTTCAGCTTTGCCATTTGTATTCAGGTACATGAAACCAACCATCTGCAGCTGCAGAGTATAGATCCTTCCCATAATGTTGCAATAACACTTAAAATTACTGTTTAGCAAATATGCATCAGTGAGAGCCAGTGCTGAGCTGTGAGGAAGGAAAAACTGCGACTACTGCACTTCAGGAAAAACAAACAGGGGTGAGTTATAAAGCAGAGCACAAAAGCAATCTGACCTGAAGCCAGAAATCTGTTGAATAATTTAACCTGGCAAGGTGAAGTTTCAAAGTCCTTGATATATGTAAGGAAAACAGAGGAAGAAATAGAAGAAAGAAAAATACACAGAAATAAAGATCTTCCATAGTGGAATATCCCTTGGAGCTACTCTCCTGCTCCTTCTTGCCAGGTCTGCTCCATCCCCAAGGACCTCTGAACTTTCCAGGTGCCAGAGTTTGTTAGGAAAATCAGATTCCCTTTGGTTTCCCATGCTTGCACACACTTTGCAGAATTCACAATGAAATATAGCTCCTCCTAAATCTCTGACTCCACAGAAGCCAGGAGTGCAGCAGACACCACCATTCCCAAAATTCTGTTTCCCTGACAGTTAACGATGCTGGGGCTCCCTGGGTTTTAATTAACACCAGCCTTTCCTGTCTGGCAGCAATTCATTCACTATATTCTGCAGCAAGACTGAGACAGGTTTAAACTGTTCTGTATAAATCCTCTTTTCTTTTCTTTTCCCCCCCAAAAAAGGAGAAATCCATTCAGATTAGTAGACAGAATTTAATATCACCCATTCTGGAACAAAAAGAATTAAACTAGTCAAAAATAAAATGAAATGGCAGTACCTAAAGATGACCAAAAATGCAGAGAAGTGATAGATGAGAAAACCAGAGATGCAAAAGAATTTGAGGCCATTAAGTTCCAGGGGATTAACTCCCACTAGGGGAAATTAGTTTGGGAAGTTTTTAACAGAAAGTATGAGGTTAAAATGACAGGACTATTTGAGTCACTTAACCTGACTCAATAAATGAATAATGTCACTGCACAGTGCTGAGATTTTGGGACAAAAATTGAATTTCCAAGTCTGAGACAAAAGTGGTTGGAAATATGATTTTGCAGATAAACCAGAAATTTAAATTTCCCAATTTTTGCTTTAACAAGATGAAGATTTCAACATTTTTGAAATTAATTTGTGAGCAAGTCAGGTTATAAAATCTAGACATGGTCACCAATGTGGGAACAAGAAATCCCACATTTCCCCACAGAATGAGCATTACTGAAGTATTTGCAAGACAGAAAATAAGCAAACCACTTTTCTCTTCCATTCTCATGCTTTGTGGGGTGAAGATTTATTCACACTGAAAATTTCCAACATATCCCTGACCTTAATGATATCCTAAAGACATTGTTGTATTCCTGCCATGGGAAGGGTGTGAAATAAACCGGAGAAGGGAACATGTTCTCCTCAGAAGGACACAGAACAAATCTGTGTAGTCAATAATTCCTCCCTCACATGGAGCCAGATCCCAGCCTCCTCTATCAGTGTCAGCTCAGGTCCTCAAGGGAAGAGTCACACTCATTTCTAGGAATGTTTGATTTAGGTTTGTATAACAATGGGATCAAAAGTATCAGTGGTCTATCCTATTTAGCACATGTGCTTTTGTGTTTACTCACAAACCAGCCATCCATTTTTTTAAAGGACTATAAATTAGCATTTAAATTTATTGCTACCTCAATATTCAGGAGTTGCTGAGTTTTTACAAGCTAGGTCACATTCTGACCCGTCAACTACACTGCAGCAAGCAGCCAGGAGAGCTATAAAATAAACCTCAAGGAGATCCTGAAAGATGTCCTATAAGGTCCATGTGTGCATTTCTGCACACGGAAGCACTCCAAAATTCATTGAACTAAAACAAACCCCTTGTGCTTGTTACCTTTGGGGGAAAAAGTAAAGAAAAAAGAAAAAAAAAATAAAAATTAACCAACAGCCCTTTGTGGTGTCTGTGATGTTTTACCAAAGAGATGATGAGATGTTCCTTGTGTGCTGTCCTGTCTGCAACAGCTGTGGGGCATCTCCTACCCTGTGGCCCACCATGTGTGGACATGGGAAGACAAATCAGAGCATGGTGTTTGTCTGCCCTTATTCCTTTCTGAGAGACAAGGTGAGGAAAGGAACAGGAAAAAAAAAAATAATATAAAACGTGAGCAAGCTTCTGATGCAAGATAGGCAGAAACTAAATCTTGCTGCAACAGCCTTTCAACAAATATTTTTCTCTTGTCTATGGCTAGGGAGAAAAAAATGACATTCAATAAATCAACCTGATTCAGCCTAAGCAACAACAGACCAGCAGAAAATTGTTTTGAGGGCAGAAGCCATCCAGAACAGCAATTACAGACTGAGTTAGGTCTCCTCTGGGACTCAACAAGAGCCAGAGTGTGGAGTTTCTCTCTCCCTCTCTTGCCTGTGCACATTTCCTCTCTCTTTTGCTGTCTTAGAGGTCTGTGTCATCTCAGGGAGTGTAGGACTGTGCTGCATAATTAAAGTAGTCATGTCGAGCTTTGGGATGCCAGTCCAGCACCTACCTGGGGACACCAGCTCGGGAAACACATCAGGAAGGGGGTTCCTGTCCACCAAATCCAAATGGAGAGGCTGCGGGAGGTGAGACGCCTCGAGCTCATCAGAGAGAGCTGAGGCCACTGTAGAGGGCACCTCAAGAGGGATGAGTACAGAGACCCTGCAAGCTGCCAGCTGCTATTCTGCTCATTCTGCCCCTGGCTGGATGTCACACGCCCACCAAAGCTGCTCCGTCACTCCCCTCCTCAGCTGGATAGCGGGGAGGAAATATAACAAAAGGCTTTTGGGGTGAGGTAAGGACAGGGAGAAATCAGTCATCAGTTACTGTCATGGGTAAAATAGACTTGATTTGGGTAAATCAGTTTCATTTGTTACCAGTCAAAATCAGAGTAGGGTAATGAAAAATAAAACCAAATCTTAAAACACTTCTCCCCAAACTTCTCTTCTTCATGGACTTCACTTCCATGTTCTCTCCCTCCTCCACTGCTGTGGCACAGGGGAATAAGGAACAGGGGCTGTGGTCAGTTTATTGCACATTTCTTACTTCCCTAGCTCCCCTGTGGGGTCCCTTTCAAGGCACAGAGTCCCTCACAAACTCCTCTCACCTGGGCCCTTCCCATGGGCTGCAGTTCTTCGAGTGGATCCCCCATAGGGGCACATATCCTGCCAGTTGTATCATCATGGAATCAGAACCATGAAATCACAGAATGGTTTGGGTTGAAGGGGCCTTGAAGATCATCCAGTTCCAGTTTTCTGCCATGGGCAGGGACACTTTCCACTATCCCAGGTTGCTCCAAGCTCCATCCAACCTGGTCTTGGACACTTCCAGGGATGGGGCAGCCACAGCTTCTCTGGGGAACCTCTGCCAGGGCCTCCCCACCCTCCCAGGGAAGAATTTTCCTCCTAATATCCAATCTAAATGTGACTTCTACTGGTTTAAAGTCATTCCCCCTTGTCAGTGTTGTCTAAGGGAAATGTAATAACACAAACATAGGAAGAAGTAGTTTGCTCTTTTAAAAACCCTTTGGATCTGGAAATAGGAGAGGTGTTAATGGAGGAGGTCATCAATACTTCTGTTTTTATGTAGATATCCTCACTTTATATTTGGGAAATATAATAAAGCATCAAAGACCACTTAAAGCATTCTTTTCACCAACTTAGATTCTGATCTTCAAATTAATTAACACCCGAAATTTCATTTAAAATCATCCATTTGTAAAGGTCTGTGAATTCCTGTATGTATGTACCTGTGGGTGTTTATAGAGGCACATAAACACATGTATTCTCATGTACCACAAACACTTCCACCTGTATAAACAGCCACTGTATACAGACAGACACTAATAATTTTAAGATTAACTTGCCCTGAACATACACCAGGTGTTAAATGAATATTTGAGGCTTAGCAGATTGCAGGGATATAAACATAGCCTATTTCTATCTACAGTAGCAGAAAACAGACCTTAAATCTTGGGCTTCTTTTTCCTGGCTAAACATTCTGGTGTAAAATAAGCACAAACACTGATATGATCTGATAACAGGCAAGTAAACAAAAAAGAAAAGAAAAGAAGAATTTGTTTTCCTTGCATAGTTTTAATCAAAAAAGAATAAAGAATAAAGGTGTGTTGGTTCCATTTTGCCTTCAAGTTAATGCTATGATAGTTTTGATATCAGGGAGAGCAGGACTGATGTGAGCAGGAGGGGGTCACATCCGAAAACTGAGATGCAGCAGTTGTGTCATCATGAAATCAGAATGATAAAGCCACAGAACAGTTTGGGTTTGAAGAGACCTTCAAGGCCACCCAGTTCCAACCCCTGCCATGGGCAGGGACGCCTTCCACTGGAGCAGGCTGCTCCAAGCCCCATCCAGCCTGGCCTTGGACACTCCAGAGCTGGAATCACTGCTCCAGATGGGGCTTCACAAGTGTGGAGGAGAGGGACAGAGGCATATAGAAAACAAAAGAATTATGCTACAAACTCGAGGTGCAGAGCAAGTGGAAAATGTTTCCAAAACCACCCATTATGGAGATGAGCATGGGAATTTACATATTTTGCAGTCCCCTGCCCTTCCTTCATCCCCATCACTCTCCTCTTCCACCAGACACTCATAAAGTCAACATAGAGTGAAACAGGAAGGGAGATCCACAAACTCAGGAGATGAAGAGGGAAATGACTTCATTACTCTCCAGAGTGAACATCAGCTCTACTCTCCAAATGGGAAGGTGCTGCAATTTTATTTCTCTTTACTGAATGTCTGATGTTCCTGTACCTTGTTAGCACAGCTGGAACAAGACTCTGGGATGTTAAAATGCATATTTGGAAGCAATAACCCTGAGTAACCTGATCCATGGCAGTGGGGTTGGAACTGGGTGGTCTTTGAGGTCCCAACCCAAACAAATCTGTGATTCTTTGATTTATTTTCTTTTACAAAAGAAAGTTTCTGCACCCACACTACGAATCCAAACTTTTGCTCTCCTACAGCCAAGTTTCTATCTACTTCACCACTAAAGAAAGATTAATATCCTTGCTTTTCCAACAAACCCTTGGGCTGGATATGAAAGAGACTCACAGATCAGAAATATTGCTTCTGTTTTCTGATATGCTAGAAAGGTTTTTGTGGGATTTTCTGCCTTCTCACATTTCCCAGCTCCCTGGAGTTGAATTAAGGAGTTCCTTCTGAGTTAATTCACATATGTGTATAGGCTAATCGAATGGCACAAAAGCAATTACATGAAGGACCCAAAACGAACAGAGATAATGAAATGTCTGACATTGTGGCTTTAGTAGACCAGGAATAAAAATACTCAGTGAAGATGAAGGTTGTCCAAGTAGAGGATACCCATTTGCATTTCAAACAGAGATTGTAGCTTAGGGTTTGTGAAATTTGCTGGCCAGACACTCTGAAGGCAAAAATTAAATAGAATACAAAAGGTAAACACAAAATCCATGCAAACCAGAGCAAAACTGTCCACCAACAAAAATCCACAGCCTTGTCCAAGAAAAGGCTTTTATGAGCAACAGATCCCTTTTCTTTTTGCAAGAGCCGGGCAATAACCACATTGATTTGATGCAATTGTCACGGAGTGTTTCATGTGGTGGGTACCTGTCCAACAGGAACTATTTGTCTGTATTGCACATTTATTTTGCTTTCCAACAGCTCCAAGGAGCCATTGGTCTCTACAGCAGCAAACCACAAAAAGTGAGATATACGAGTTCTTACAGCAACCAATAAAAATAAGTTATTTTTGTATGCAACAAAAAATGCTCATTGGTGACACTTAGTCTTTTTAAAATAAGAAAATAAAATGCCTTTAATATTTACAGCTCCACTTTTTTTCAGCTGCTCAGAAGAAGGTCTCCTGAGTACCAAGTCACCAAAGATATGGAAATCCGTCAGCAAACTCCAAACTCAGTTTGTTCCATGCTGACTTTTTCTTCAGCATCTCCTGCTTCCTGCCCCAGGCTGCAATGTATAAACTAATAGCAGAAGTGAGGGAAGTAGTTGTAATCTATCACCATGACTGATACCAGCCCCAGGAAAGGCAGTTTATTGCAGGTGGTATGTTATCTTCAAAAATAGAAACCGTGCAAAGATTATGACAAAAACTTCAACACTTTCTACACTTTGTTTGCAGCACTATTAATTCTCCACTCTGGATTTATTTCCATGAGGATCATGTAGCCAGAAAAAAAATACAATGGAGGAATTCATTTTCTTTTTAGGAGTGTTCTGGGAAGCCAAGCAATTAGAGCAATCTTAAGCTGTCATGTGTTATCAATTGCTGCTCAATTATTTTACTTAAATAAAATACTGATTGCAGAGTCTAATCTGCAGCTATCAACAGAGTGATTAATTTAGGTGCACTACTTATTATTGAAAAATTACAAAAGAACATCTAACTTTAAGTGAAAGGAAAAAGACAAAGGGACAAGGGAAATACACAGCATCTCTTTACAACTCACTGCTATGCTGCCAATTCTCTGTTTAGAAATGGCTGAAGCTGCTGTATCCTCTACAGAGTTTGGAGACAGCTCAGTCCCCACTACAAATGGAGTTTATGGGTTTGGTGCAAGAGAGGAAGGGAGTCACTATCTCTTACAGAGGGCACTGAAGGTTGGAATCATAAAATCAATGAAGAATTTGGGCTGGAGGAGACCTTACAGACCATTTGGTTACAACTTCCTGGCATGAACAGGGCACCTAGCCCGGGCTAATCAAAGTCCAGCCTAACCCTGAGCACCTCCATGTATTGAGCATTCACAACTTCTCTGGACAACCTCTTACAACACCTCACCACTCCTGTAGGAAGGAATTTCCTCCTAATATGTAAACTGAACCTGCTCTCCTTCACCTCAAGGCCTTTCCCCCTTGTCCTGTCACTCCATCCCTTGTCCAAAGTCCCTCTCCAGCTCCCTTGGAGTCTGTTTAGGCACTGGAAGGGGCTCTGAGCTCTCCCTGGAGCCTTCTCTTCCCCAGGCTGAACACCTCCAGCTCTCCCAGCCTGGTTCCATGTGGATGCTAACTCTGAAACAGAGAGCTGTAGAAGTTGCAGGCCGCATAGCTTCTCAGCCTTGCCTGAGAAGGTGGCCTAGGAAATTCATAAGGAGGATTCAAAACAATCCTCAGGGACAGAAAACAGCCTTGCAGGTGCTGTTTGTCTGTCCCTTGTTTTCCTTGCAGGAGAAGTTCGAGGGGTGTGTGCCCCACTGACCAATGATGGTGATGTAGTAGTTTGCTAACCAATAAGAGTTTCCTTTCTGTACTTTCCACATATCGGTCTATAAAGAGACCTGAAGTAATAAACTAAGAGAAATTCTCCTAATCGACTCATAGAGAGTCTGTGTCGTTCTTCCCAGCCGTTCCTAATAGAGCAACAGCTCCAGAGCAGAGGTTCTCCAGCCTTTGATCAGCTTAGTGGCCTCCTCTGGACTTGTTTGAAGAGTTCAACATCTCTCTAGTGTTGGGGCTCCCAGAGCTCCAGGTGGGGTCTCTTAGGAGAGATCTTGTTCTCTTCAGGAGACTGAAGAGGCCCAGACAAAAAAAGAGGTATGGCTGTTGAGGCCATCAAGTGCTCCACACAGCCCCAGCTCCATGAGTAACTCCACACCCAAGGTCTGCCCAAGGTTCACCTTCTCCTCAATGGTACAAATTGGGAAAAAACAAGATACATGTTCCATTCAACTTAAAAAAAGCCTCTCTGCCCTACATTTCCCTGTTCATTTCAAAGCCAAATGCTGTGGTCTTTGTAGGCTCTTCCAGATTTTGGCTCTGTAGACTGCAGACTTTGCTGTTGACATTTTTCTTACATATTTTCAGTCATAAATGCGGGTTACCTAAGAGGCACAAATGCTAAGTTAAGCTATCTGAGGGCAAATTAATTACAACTGCAGATAAAAGGCTCAGAAAAGAAAGGTTGATGGGTATCACTTCCTGCAAGTTGACTCTCCCAAACACCCTCACATGGTTTTATTCTCCATTCTATACAACAGAAACTATTTTAAAAATATCCATTATATCCAAAATGATTCATCTCATTGTTCAAGGATTTTTTCTTTATGTTTAATTTATTTCTCTCTGTCCTTAGTTACTACTTGGTCATTTGTTACTACCTTCAACCTTAATATTTTAAATTATTCTTCCCTTTTTTCAATGTTATTACACATCAAGTATTTCTACACAGTCATCATGGCTCGACTAATCACTGCTGCACTTTCTGAGCCTGCAATTGGTAAATTCCTGTAATCTCTCTTCATAAATTATACTTATTACTTCTTCCTCATTTATTTCCTTCTGGATCACCTCCAAATTTCTAATAGAAAAAGCAGGCCAAAATGCTCTCATTTCTCACACACCTTCTTATCATATAAAAGGTGCCAATGTCTAAGGCAGACACTAAAGGCTGTGTGACAGTTCACTTCATTTTCCAATTGTCTGTGCTCAGTATCCAGCTGAAAATTTCCAATTTCTGGTTAAAAGTACCCAGCAGGTCCAGTGGCTCAGCCTCTTTAGTTGGCTCACTCGCCAGTTGTGTCAGGAATTTATCTTCTGCACACTCCAGGAACATCCTGGACTGTTTCCTCTTTGCTGTGTTGTATTTCCAGCAGACAGCTGGTTAAATTGAATTCCTCCACGGGAACAAAGGCCAGCCATCATGAGGCTTCTCCAGGGTACTTCTAGAGCAATTTATCCATCTCTTCATCCTGGCTGGGTGGTCCATAACAGACTTCCATCAGGATTTCTGCTTTGCTGGCCTTCCCCATTATCCTGACCCATAAACACTCAGCCCTACTGACACAAGGGTTGGCCCCACTGTCTCTCCTCCCTTGCTGTCCCTTCTGAAGAGTTTACAGCGATCCACTGCAGCAGTCTGGCTGTGTGAGTCATCCCACCCCGTTTCCAGTCACAGTTTCCCATTGGCACAATGTCTCCTCCTGTTTGTTGCTCATGCTGTGGACGTCAGAGCTCTTATGTTTCCAGTAACAGTGCAATTCCAGCTGGTGTCTGCCACCCCAAATCCAGAAATCTTGTGTTTGTTCTCAGACCAAAATTGTGGTTTGCAGTTCCATCCGGTAATTAAAATTACGGCTCTGAACAACAAGCAGTTCACTCTCTGATCAAAGGAGATATAATTCAAACAATTAATCATTCATTTTACTTTGACAGTTCTGCTTATGTGTCACTGGCAGATGGGGGTGATGCTCTCAGAGAACAAAGTCTGGGTCGTTTTAATCTCTAGAGGAAGGAGGAATTATTTATAGTGTAGAATTGGTGAATTACATGTTGATGTCTTCTATGTGTACTGCCCAGCAATTTGCCCTGGTTCACTTTAGAGTCACTGGAGAGCCAACACTGGGATTGTGGAGCTCAGATTAAGGGTCAGGTATTTTCAAACTGACTGGGACTCATAAATACTAAGGTGAAATTTTTAGAGAAATAGTGAGACAACCTTAGAGTGTGAAAATTCACAAGGAATCATAAGAGAGAAAAGTGTCTGAGCAGTGCAAAATCCAAAAGTCTGGGAATTAGAAGCCAGATATCTTAATGCCAGCCCTGTGTAGCCCCAGTTGTACAGATGATGGGGGAAATAATCCAATGTATGATTTGTTGTTGCACAAAACACCTCAGGAGAATGAGCAGCAAGAAGTGTGCATTTGTCAAAAGTTACCTGGTACCTTTTTAGGACAGGGTAACACCTGAGGAGGAAGAAAAGCAGCAGATGACGAATACACAAGTACAGCAAACAAAGTCTAGATGAAAATACTGTAAAACTGGCTCATTAATCATACTTTAACAGTATTTTTTCATCAGTAAATTCTCTTTGGTAATCGACTGGAAGGATGTACAGGAAGGATCTCAACATCATGAAGTTCAACATGGACAAATACAAGTCTCTGCTCCCAGACTGGGACAATCCCCAGAATCTGAACAGACTGGGAGATGGGATGGGAGCAGTCTTGCAAAGGAGGTGGGAATAGCTGGTGGATGAAAAGTTGGCATGAATTGGCCATGTGCACTTGAAGCCCAGAAAGCCACCTGTGTCTGAGGCTGCATCAAAACCAGAGTGGGCAGCAGGTGAGGGAGGGGAGTTTATGATACCCTGAGTTTGTGTGGTTTTCTTGGATCCAGAACTAACCAATACTTTTCAGGAGTTGTTTAAGTGATGGCATAGAAAGGACAGTTCATAAATAAGAAATATATTAAGCCTGCCAGAGAGAGAGAGATGGTTAGAATTCAAAGGGATCTTGTTAAAATGTGGAAACACTGTAAAGAAAAAAAGGGTGAAGCCAAATAATGAAAATACAAAGTTCTACAGTTAGACATAAAGAATAATAGGCAATTTACTGGGCAGAAGTCCTCAAAGAGAACATAAACATAAAGAGAAGATAAACAAATAAGCAAAGGTGCTCAGGGGTACTGGGGACAAAGCTAGCGCTTGTGAGATAAAATATTGTGTCCAATTTTGGGCAACAAATCTCAGGGGAATCACCTGGAGAGAGACAGCTCAGAGAAAAGCCATGGGAATGATCAAAAGCGTTAGAAACACAGGCTGATAGGGGAAATAGGAATTAGTGTCTTTTTCAATGTAAAAAAAGCAGGATGTGTGGGGTTGGAGAGGTGGAGGGGGGGAGACAACAGATGTGATAATGCTTTTCTGACAAGTGGAACTGTTGCAAATAGGAAGGGAATAAACTGTTCTCCATATTCCCCATGCATATGACAGAAATTCATGGACTGAAACTACAACAGGAGACATCTATATGAGAAGTTAATGATTTGGGTTGTTGATCCCATCTTAGAGCTGAGAAAAGGATTTGATGATGTTTAAAGATTGCTCTTAACTCCACTTGTCTAATATTCAATGCAATCAATACAAACCCTGGAAATCAGAAAGAGAGAGGGACAGTTTCAGAATGCAGCCACAAACTTCCCATCAGCTCCAGTCACTAAACTGATTAAATCACTCACTTCTCCCTCAGCCTTTCTGAGCTAAGACAAATTCAGCAAATCTCTGCTCTGTTAAACATCCTCGTTCACAAAAACAAAAGGTGAAGCTCAATAAGCTTTAACCAACTTATCAATAGCCACAAAGACACTTTCTGCCCTCAAACAGCAGCAGATAACAATCAGACAGCAGTGTCTCCCCTTCAGCAAGGAACAATGGCATCTGCAGCAGGGAATCCTGACAACAGTGTGCCATCTATCAGCTGAGTGTGACAACAAGCCACTGCCAGCCCCTGTCCCAAGGGCTGCATTTAGAAACCATCAGGCACATCTACAGTGACGGAGTAGACACTCCTGTGCTTAAAAACCCACCAGTCACTCAGCAGAGAAGTGAGTTATCCTGCCTTCCTTCCCACCTGCATCGCCTCCTCCCCAAGGAAATGATAGTTTAGGAGAATTTGGATTCAGCTTTCCAGTTTATTAGAAAGTTTTAAGAATTTATATTCAATCATGCTCAGCTTGTGCTCCCTGAGTTGAGATTAACTTTCAATGGACTGTTTTAATTTTGTTTTAATTTGCAAATGAGGCAGGTGAGAGTCTAGACTTGAAAGGGGAGATGGCTCAGCTCACACACTGGTGTCTCTGGCTCAAAGGATGAAACACTGGAAAAACTGGATGAGTCTAGGGAGGTGGGGTGAGAATTGGAGGAATTGGGGAGCTGCTTTCAGACTGAATATACCTTGAAAAGGCTGCTGTTCACTGTTAACACTGCAGGTAATTAATTGCTTTTTCCATTCATGGAATTTCAGATCAGTAAAATAAATCATTTTCCAGCACAGAGGACTATAGACTATACCTACGATACCTCATTATATGATTTCTCATGGAGTATGATACAGAATCATAGAATCTTTAAGGCTGGAGAAAACCTCCAAGACCATCAATTTCAACCATTGACCAAATTCCACCATGTCCCCAAAACCATATCATGAAATGACAAATCTTCTCATTTTTTGACCACATCCAGTGATGGTGACTCCATCCCTTCCCTGGAAAGCTTGTTCCAATATCTGATCACTCTTTCATTGAAGAATTTTTTCCTAATATCCAACCTGAATGTCCCTGGTGCAACTTGAGGCCAAATATATATTTGAATTTTTATTAATACTCAGTAATATCAAAATACTTTTGTCAGGCCTTAATGAACAATGCTGAAAAGTCACTGAAGTAGTTCAAACACTTCTAAAAGCAAAAGGAAACAAACATTTTCAGGGGTTTTGGCTGATGACAATAAATTCTCACTGTTTAATGACTCTTTGGCATAAATTGATGAGTTTTCCTCTCTGTCCAGTCCTTACCAACCACAACTGCAGCATTTCTTTAGTTGATAATATGAGGAGGTGATTTAGAACAGAAATTAATAAAGTTTCAGTTACCATTATCAAACCCAAAAAAACATAGAATCATAGAATCATAAAACATCCTGAGTTGGAAGGGACCCATCAGGATCATTGAATCCAACCCCCGGCCCTGCACAGGACAGCCCCAAGAGTCACACCATGTGCCTGAGAGCATTGTCCAAAGGCTCCTTGATCCTTTCAGTTTGGGCCACTGTCATTCCAGCCAGCCTCAGCTCAGCAGAAAACTGAAATAACATCCCTTTGCATATTTAGCCCATGAAAGACCCCAAGCCATGCCTGTAGGGTGGCTCCCTTGCAAAGTCTGAAATGCCAGGAGCCAGCCCTCCCCTTCCTCGACACCCTGCCACATTTTGATTTCCTGGGCTCTCAAAATGGTTTATTACAGGAGAGTGTTTCTGCCCTGATTCCCACCCTTACCCGTGCGCTGAACCCTCACCTCTGTCTGTAGCCTCTTTGAGTTTAGGTTTGTATCTTTTCATTGTGGTGTTGTTTTGTTTTTTTTTTTAACAGAAAATAGATTGCCATAAATTTTGCCCTTTCAAGTGTTTAGTGACAGAGTGGAGCTGCCCTCAGTCACATCTGTTTATCCTGGTAAGCACATTTATAAAGTGATTTCCCATCCTCGTTATTCTGTCAATGGCATTTCACACTGCAGCTACTTTAATGCAGCATTTTATCACTTGTCCTGAGGGCTGCTGACAGCTGCCAATTTCAAGGCTTCATTCCAATCTTAATTTTCTTCTTTTCCTTTCCTTTGCCCTCACTTCCTTTCCCCGTCTTCTCCTTTATTTCCAGAAGAAAGGGGAGTTAGATAAGTGCAACGAACACCGAGGATTTCCTCTCCCCTTTAACACAGAGACATAATAATCCCATAATAATCCCATAATAATCCCATAATGTGGAGCATGTTAGTGAGGAAAAGTTGAAATTCAGGAGAGTGCAGCTGCATTTCACTTGACTATTGGACTTTTCATCTTTTTTTTTTCTGACAAATTCTCCATTAATGCTCCTGGGATAAAATTTCCCTGCTCCCTTGCTATGCAGAAATTGGACTGTTCATCTCCAAGGGAAGGCACTTTGTGCTCTTGATTGCCATGATCCTCCTGCCATCCAGAATTACCTACAGCAAACCAGAAGAGGCTACAATCCAGATCAAAGCACAGCAGGAGAGAAATTCTACTCAAGGAATGCTTTTTAGACCTCCTTGAGACAGCTCCCTTCTTACCACAACACCTGTATTTCATAAAACCATAAAATCATTTAGGATGGAAGAGACCTTTAGGACCATTCAGTCCAACCATTAACCCAGCACTTCCAAATCCACCACTAAACCATGTCCCCAAGTGCCACATCAACACATTTTTTAATACTTCCAGGAATGGTGACTCAACCACTTCCCTGTTCCAGTCCCTAACAAACTCTCTGTGCAGGATTTTTTTCCTGATATCTGATCTAAACCTCCCCTGGCACAGCTCAAGGCCATCTCCTCTTGTTCATTTTTTACTTTGGAGAAGAGACTGACCCCCACATTGCTCTATCCATGACCATCCAAGGAAAATTTTAGGCTCTCAGGCTGAGTTTGCTCATACCTTAATGGCAATTCTTAGTTTGCTCAGTTTTCCAGCCAGGAGACTTTTAAAGCCTCCAGACAGCAAGAAAACTTCACAGGAGGCTGTTCCAGTGTCCAGCCACTGTCTGGGTGAAGAACCTTTTGTTAATATCCAACCTAAACCTCCCAGACATTACTTCAGGCCATTCCCTTGGGTCCTGTCACTGTCACCAGAGCAGAGATCAGTGCCTGCCCCTCCTCTTCCCCTCAGGAGGAAGTTTTAACTGCAATGAGGTCTCCCCTCAGTCTCTTCCTCTCCAACCTGAACAAACCAAGTTGCCTGAGCCCCTTCTCACATGACTTCCCCTCTAGAATAAAGATAATGTTTTGCCAGCACCAGAAATGTTGTCCTGGTTCAAGATACAGTCACCAGTTTGCAAGGTCACATCAGAGCAGGTCTTGCATCATTCTCCAAGACCAAAAGAAAAATTTCAACTTGACATGGGCCAACCATTCTCTTACATTGTCGCTTATTTTTACGAAATAGTACAAACAATTTTCTTCTTCTGATCTGCAATTAACATGAGTTTCAATTACTGGGATTTTCCTTCAATGGAATTGATTTTTTCCCCCATTTTATGGCCGGAATGTATAGTCACGTTGGTGGAAAAGGGCAGTGTGCCAGAATATTACTTAAATAACCCTGGCACACTTAAATGGAAGGCTGTTCATCTATTCAATTAAAAATACACGTCAAAATCGGGACATTGTTTTTCTTTGATTTCATTATCCAGACTGATGGCTTATAAATGCATTTACCCATGGGATCCTCAGTCTGTGATTATCAAGAGAATTGAGTCATAGGAAGGTTTGGGTTAGAAGTCACCCTAGAAACCATCTGGTTACTCCATACTCTGAAGAGGAAGCAGAAAACAAGTAGGTGAAGAATGGTCTCTGAAAAACAAATACTTGTTATTTCCTTGAACATGCCCTGTCCCTGGAACTGTTCAAGGTCAGGTTGGACAGGGCTCTGAGTAACCTGATCTAGTGGTGGCATTCTTCTGGGGGGCAGGGAGGGTTGGAATTAAATGATTTTTAACGTCCCTTCCCACCCAGACTTTTCAATTATTCTCTGATTTTTATGATTCTATAGATGCAAGTTCAAATTTAAAAAAAATTCAGGTGACAAAAGTCTTCTCAACTCAGACACAAAGCGGGTAAGTGCTCTAAGGCTCCGGGGTGACAGAAGCTGGGATACATCACTGCCACTCAAAGAAAAAGAAAAAAAATCCACAAAATCGTATTTTGTCCAAAGAGTCTGTTGAAGAAGCAGTCTGCAGGTATCACTGATTATGGATGCAAGTTTGAGCTTTTGAGACGAACAACAGGAGATTTTATACAGTACATTAAGAGAAAGAAGCTGATCATGGGTCAGCTCATGGTAGAACAGATGTCTAAAATCATAGTGGACGAACTCTGTTCTAAAAGTGTGTTTTCATAGATTACTTCGAGACCTTAAAGTCAGACAGGGACATCTACACCCTGGAAATCTCCAGTTGTGGGAGAAGTACGTTGCTCTGGGTGACAAGAAATCCTTATGACCTGCAGGACACCCCAGACTTACTAACAGGAACACCCAACCCTTGTTTAGGAACAAGCCCTGTTGCAGATTGCCAGTTACAAACAACCGAGCTTTACAAAAAGTCTTGGCTGTCTGAATGATGAACTGAGTAATAAAACCTTACACATGGTGGTAAAGTGGCTAAAACAGAACAAAACAACAAAGCACATGCAAGGCTGTGATAGCCTGGTCCTTGTAAGGAAAATCACAGCTCACTTAGCCCTCACAACTCTTTAAACTAGTTGATAACTCAGTGGAAATGAAAAAGAAAGTGCAAACCTATTGCTTTAATTTTTTTTTTCAGATTTTGGAGGTCTGGGATGCTGTCACTCCTCAGGTGACTACAGAAGGTGACTACCATGGAGAGAGGTACAAAGCAATGTCAAATGCAAAAGCAGGTCAGGAGAAAGAAGAAAGAAAGAAAAAAAGTAATAAAAACCAAACAAAAAACCAACCCAAAACTAAAAGTAGGTCAGTTTTCATCCTGACAAAAGGCTAACAGCCAGCTTCCTCTAGGTATTTTGCTGGATGCCACATTGTTAAATATATATATAAGTGATCCAGGAAGGTGAATCAGTGGTGGAGAGAGGAAAAAAAAAATCCCAAAAAAGACCAAAAACATCTCAATCTGTCATCATGATAATTCCACAAATTCCATGTTAAGATGAAAGCCCTATTCAGGTGCAGAAGACTGTAACCTTTGGTGAGCTCCCTTGGGGCAGGAGCTGGATACAGAACTATCAACAAACCCAGGGCCACCTGAACACTCTCATCTGGAGGCTACGTAGGTGAAGCAGGCACAGTTATTCCAGGACACAGGGGCTACAGGTGGAGCCAAAACCTCCAGGCAAGCCTTGAGACTGGAGGATGGAAAAACCTGCCAGGAAAAATGGAACATGGAGCTGATTCTGGCTGCCTGGTGAGAAGCAGGGTGTCCCCAAAACCTAGGGAAGGCCTGGCTGAACATCACCAGGTCTCAAAATATCCTAAGAGGTGCTCGAATCCAAGCAGGCCAAATTTGGGCAGCTGAGTTTGGACCTTGTAGGATGTTAATGTAGTTTGGACCAGCTGGATGTTAATGGCAGGATGCCTCCAGAGCAATGCCCAGTGTGCAGGGCAGCGAGAAGACCTTGTCTGGAATGGATGGAATAATGAATAGCATGGACTTGGTACACAAAAGATGTAGAAGACAACGCCTGGGGGCAATCACAGGGTGGATCCAGACTGTATTTCTGTAGTCAGGCTCCTCAGTACTGGATAGGGATGTTGCAAACATCAGTAGGTGCTAAAGCACTTTCAACAGCATGACTGTGAATGATGTTCAACACTGATGAATGCAAGTGTGAGAGGGGGGAAATGAAAACTCCTCCTGCAGCTCCTGTGACTCCACATTTGGCACACAAGTCCAGCAGAGAGGCATGAGCAGCCTAAGGAAAACCACTGCTCAATGCACTGGTGCCTTCCAGAACAGCAAACACACAGCACACCAGGCCCTAAATAACACAGGGCTGGCAGTCTGGCACCACTTCCCAGCTCCAGCCTCACTCAGGAGGAGAGGATTAATTTATCCCCGTGCTAATGCAGCACAGCCAGCGAGTGCCAGCACCTTGGTGCCTGACAGGAACAACGTGGCCAAGGCAGGTGGCACTTCAGTGGCACTCCTGACCCCAGGATCTCAGAGGAGGAGTTCCTGCCTCCCCTCCTTTGAAGGTCACCAAGCATCAGAGAGCCTTCAGTACAAAGCCATCTGCTCATCACTCGACCCAACTCACCACAGCACGGGGCTGTCCTGATGCCTACGGAGAAAAACCCACCTGGGAAACAAAGGACTGGCTCCTCAAGGCTCCTCCAAAGCTACAGTGGCAGCCTGTTTGATGGCACACAACAAGAGGTGCCCTAGCTCCATGGGAACTGGGAGGAAAGGAATAGCAGGGAGGGTTGGAATTAAATGATTTTTAACGTCCCTTCCCACCCAGACTTTTCAATTATTCTCTGATTTTTATGATTCTATAGATGCAAGTTCAAATTTAAAAAAAATTCAGGTGACAAAAGTCTTCTCAACTCAGACACAAAGCGGGTAAGTGCTCTAAGGCTCCGGGCTGACAGAAGCTGGGATACATCACTGCCACTCAAAGAAAAAGAAAAAAAATCCACAAAATCGTATTTTGTCCAAAGAGTCTGTTGAAGAAGCAGTCTGCAGGTATCACTGATTATGGATGTATATTTGAGCATGTATATATGTGTATATATAATATATAATATTATATATATATATATATATATGTTATAATATATAATATAAGTATATTTATTATATAAATAAGAGGTATTTATATAATAAATATTTAAATTAACCAAAACCTCACTGTTCCCACACAGAGTGCTGCAAAATTAATCAAGGCCAGTTTCAGGGGGAGTGGAGGGATGGAGAAGAGGAAAGGAGAGCTCTGACTGAGCTAGATTTGATGGCTGGACTGTTCCCCATGGTATACACCTGCATGGGTTTGGTGGGGATGTGCTGGTTGTGCTGCTGCCCTGGGGACATCAGAGCAGTAAAAACTCCTGCTATGGCCCTGTCCCCAGTTAGGAGATGATGGTGCTACTGTGGTATTGGGAATATTCATCTTGCTCCTCAGCCTGCTCCAGACCTTCTCTGTTTCGCACAGATTCCAGCCCTAAAATCCTTCCTCCCTCTGCCTGCAGCAAGGATGGTGATCCCATGAGTTCTCAGCTCTAGGAACACACAGCACCAAGAAATCCTAGAAATATTCCACCTGACTTCCCACCCCTCAGCAAAGGTCCAGGGACAGCAAGGAAGAATCACTGCACCCTGAGATTTAGGGGATAACATGTTACCTTGAGGGAGGGACAAGGACAGAAAAACATTGAAAGATGATCTAATGTGGCAGGATCTGTTTGAGGGTGGCTGTAAAATACCTTGTGCTCCTGCAAAAACACCCAGGGGAGAGGAAAGCTGTGCATGACAGAAATGCTGTTCATGCTTTTCTTTGGAGGAGTTTGAAAGTCATTCAAACAGAGACACCAGTTCATGGACAGCATGAGAGTCAGTGGATCTATAACAATTTCCCATAGCTGGGGATCCACCCTATAAAGCAAATTAACCCAGTCACCAAATTCCTAAAGTTTATTTAGGGTAGATCACCTATACTTAAAATCTACTCTTTTATGAGAGACTCTCCTTGGTTCTCTCTTATGAGATGACTCAGAAGAAGCAATAATCTTCCTCCTGCGGTCCAAATAAAAGGAAGGAAGTTCCTCTAAATCTTAATAGGCGAGCTGTAAAAAGTTGTGACATTCAGCAGCACCTGGAGCTGAATGGGAAGATGCAGGACTAAAAGACGCAGAGTCCTTAATCCTCAGACAGGGAGACAGGTGACTGGTGGAGAAATGCACAGCCAGTTCCCTCTTTGCATTTAAAGCTCCTTATTCCCTGGCTCAGCAGTTCCGCTGCGGCATTTATTTTTAATGCTTTATTTTTTGCAATTTGACTTTCTAATGGCAACACCTGAAGTCACCTTCCTTAACCCCTCTCAGTGATATAAATTGGAAAGAACATCGGGGGGAAACAACTGAGGGAACACAACTTGGCCCTGTCAGACTCCAGTAGGAGGTGACTCCCTCCTAAGCAATCAGCACCAAAGAGCAAAGACACAGGATTTCCTTTTATTTCCTCCAGATACACTCAGGATAGAAGGACCTAATCCCAAAAGCCCTCGCATCCCAGTGCTGAGACTTATATTTACAAGCAAGAGCTGAAATCAGGGAGGCAGAGGAGTCATGGGGTTTGCTCTTAATTTCCTTCCACCCACCCCTCCCATCTTCACTTTACATTTTTTGAATGCATTTAGCAAGAAAAAAAGAGAATGGGGAGAAATACCTTGTGTGACAACTGAAATACCGCAGAAATTTCATTTTTAAGGGCTATTTTAAAGGATCATGCCAAATACAGGGTCTGATGCTTACAGAGTGACTTTTGGGTGTGGGCTGCTCACAGCACCCAGTAATCAAATCAGGCTAAAGGACTGAAGTTGGCAGCCGTTTGCAGGATTTTTATAGAGACCGTCAAAACAAGACTAAAGATGAAATTCTGCTGAATCACTGCTGATCAAGACAGCCTTCACTTTACCTCTTTACCAGTCTCCCACTCTGCACTGCCCCCACCCCATGCTAAAAAAAAACACCTGAATTTTGAAAAACACTTGAATTTTTCTTTCACCTGAATTTTGTTGAGAAAGACACAAATCCCTGGAAACCAGAGAAGAGAGGCTCTCCAGGAGTAGTTGTGTCTGTTTTGGGCTGTGGGGAGAGCACATGGGCTGCTTTGTGCAACCCCCTTCGGCTGCTTTCTTTTCTGAGACTGAACCACCAAATTAATTCAATCCCTGTTAAATTGAAGTTTTCTGAAAGCACTTTGATTCACCTGTTTGGTACAGATGACAGAGCAGCTGGAAAGACTCCATTCTGAAGGGAAAGAAAGGCCCAGTGTACAAACCAGAACCTCTTAGGGCAGTCCACTGCCTCCCTGGGGTCTGGGCTAGAGATGTGAAAAATTCGTATCCTGCTACAACCCTCAGATTATTGCCCATTATTGATTTTTTTCTGCTAGGTAGGAATGAAGTTGCAATAAAAAGGGCAATGAAGAGACTTCAAGGGTCTGGGATGACTGATTAAGGGATCAGGAGCACAAGCAGTGCTGTCCTCTGTCCTCCCAGGAGGTTGCAGTGAGGTGGGGCTCGGTCTCTTCTCCCAGGTAACAAGCAATGGACAAGAGGAAATGGCCTCAAGTTGAACCAGGAGAGGTTTAATTTGGATATTAGGAAAAAAAAAAACAAAACCAAAACTTCCCAGAAGGGTTGTCAAGTCCTGGCACAGCTGCCCAGGACAGTGGTGGAGACATCATCCCTGGGGGATTTAAAAGATGTTTAGATGTGGCCCTTGGGGACATGGTGTAATGGTGAGTTTGGCAGTCAGATCTATGGTTTGACTTCATGATATTAATGGTCTTTTCCAATCTAAGCAATTCTGTGATACTGTAATTCCTCCAACTCACTGGATTTGTGACCAGTTCCTATAATTGGTCAGGTAAAGAGAGAGTAGCTGCTACCTTCAGCCTTGTCTTGCAGATGAAGTGGGTCTTTTCCTACATGAGGAAACAGCAGCCTTTTTAAAGAGTGTGTGAGAGCTCTCAGTGCTGTACGAGATTTAAAGCTGCTCCTCCTCAAGACCAACAGGTATCTGGGCTCTCACCACTTCCAGAAGAGCAAAGGATTTGCCAAGAACCATGAGAGGGGCAAAATGAGCAAAGATTCCTTTTGGAGGCAGCAATAAAGCATTGTTCAGAAAATCAGCACATGTTAATCCAAGTCTCCAGCACTCTGAGCACTGAATCCCTTGTGCACATCTGTCTCAGGCCCACAACACACAGAAACTCATCTTTTAGCCCCTCAACCCCACATTGTCTGCCACAACTGACATTCACCTGTAGGCTTTCCCCCAGGTGTGTTTTATGTGTACAAACACGGAGCAGATCTTTCCCCCCTGCCTTCACTCCTGTCTCCTCATCTTCACACCTGAAGATTTTTCAGAGGGCAAGAAGTTCTCTGTCTCTCTGACAGAGCAATCTGTGCCTTCAGGGAGACAGGCTGCTGTTCAGCATCTCCTGATAAAGTCATGATATCATGGGTGAAACTTCATATCCCAGCAAGCCTCCCCATAGGGAAGATCTGCCTTCAGTCACAAAAGATGATCAGAATTTTCCTTGAGCTTCATACAAGCACAGTGGATGGCAGCGTGTTTTCTGAGCAGGAGCACGTTCCTTCTGCCTCGCAATTCAAACATGGGGAGAAAAATTAGAAGTTAAATATGCCAGACCTTGTATTTGGATCTCTCATCTCAGCCCACTCTGAAGAGAATTGGGTACAGAAGTGCAGAACAAGCAGCATTTTAAT
Source organism: Pseudopodoces humilis (assembly GCF_049639895.1). NCBI lineage: Eukaryota > Metazoa > Chordata > Aves > Passeriformes > Paridae > Pseudopodoces > Pseudopodoces humilis. Next base: position 2,623,088 of record NC_142200.1, on the reverse strand, counting down.
CCTGGCACTGATCCTGACTCTTTCCCAGGTCTTAAGGCATTGACATTTCTGTGGAGCTCCACTGGCAGAGAAACAATCCATAATGTCTGTTTCTCCAGCTGTGAAATGGGAATAGGAGCAAAGTGAGAAATCTGTGGCAGCTTTTATACCTTGTGGGAGAACTGACAAGAGGAGATGAAACTCAGGAATATTTGTTCCAAAAAACACCAGCTCCAAAGGCAGAGTTAAAAATAAGCAGATATTTGTTGCTGTAGGTACAGCAGAGAATCATGGAATGGGTTTGGTTGTAAAAGACCTTAAAGTTCATCCAGTATCAACCTTTTGCCATGGGCAGGGATCCCTTCCACTATCCCAGGTTGCTCCAAGCCCCATCCAGCCCAGCCTTGGACACTTCCAGGAATGGGGCAGCCACAGCTTCTCTGGACAACCTGTGCCCACCCTCACAGGGAAGGGATTTTTCCTAATATCTGATCTAAACCTGCTCTCTTTCAGTTTAAAGCCATGAAACAGTTTAAAACCTGGAAAGAAGGAAGACTTAGACATTCACAGGAACACTTTGAGTGATCCAGAAGAATCCTCTTAGTCCTGATAGTTTAGGAGATGTTAAGAGTAAAATTACAAAAACTGTCTGGACATGTGTTGATCTTTGATCTAAAACCCTTCTACCACTCATCCTTCAACAACATTACCTTAGCCTTAAATTAGAAGATGTTTAAAGGTTTTTCTTTCTATCAATAAGAGTCTATATTTTCAAAAAATGCGGATTTTGATGTCAAAATGAGCAAAACACATCTACATTCCAGCTATTGCTGGACAAGAGATATCTGAATTCTACTGAAATGTGACTCTGGTTGTATCTGCATCAAATCACAGAATCACAGAATGGTTTGGGCTTGGAGGAACCTTAAAGATCACCCAGTTGCAACCCCTTTCAATGGGCAGGGACACCTTCCTCTACCCCAAATCCTGTCCAACCTGGCCTTGGACACTTCCAGGGATGGGAAGAAGCCACAGCTTCTCTGGGCAAACCCACTGATGGCACACAGACCCACTGTCACAGGGTGATCTCAGAGGACTTCCCATCTTTCTGATGGGTGAAATATCCTATTTCCCCAAATAAGTGACAAATGGGATATGAGCAAAGGAGAGAAGCACAAACTGCTGCCTGTGGTGATAATGGATGGAAGAGGAGGGAGAATGAGGCTGGCTCAGGAGCTCACACAGGCAGGGAAACAGCGAAGCTTTGTCTTTAGGTTGAAGCAAGATTAACACATGAACTTTTGGTAGCCCTCAGTGGTGCAGTCAAAGGAGGTGGAGAGATAAGGGGATCATGAGATCACAAGATAATTCAGGTTTGAAAAGGCCACAGGAGAGCTCAAGTCCAGCCTCTTACTCACAGCAGGACCAACTCTGAGGTCAGACCAGGCTGCCCAGGGGTCTGGCTAAAAATTTGCACTGAAGGAAATATATTATAATACTAAAATTTGCAATTCTCCACAGTTCCTAGGTGAGTCTTAATAGTCTTTGTGCCTCAAGTGAGCCACCTGAGAGCCTCAATAGAGACAGGAAGAGGTGACTTCAGTGCAGAGAAGGAAATGACAACCAGAGGAGACACTCTGGATAGATAAATGGTGAACAGGGTGGCGGGGATAGACAGTCCTGTAACATCCTCTTTCATAAAGGAGCAATTAAAATTATTAAAGAACACCTGAATTAAATGAGCCTGCATAGTGCAGAGGGCATAAACTAATACTGTCTCTGTCATCAGCCTCTAAAATTTGACATTCATTGTTAACAATGTTAAGAATGTGATTTTCAGTCTAATTTCTGTGAGGATGTGGGAGAATATTCCTGTCAAGGATAATTTATAGAGGACCAGGCACCTTTTAGTAAATAGGAGGGAAGGGGAACTGGTCTTGCTGTGAAATGTGGATTTCATTGTCCTTCTCAGTCATCTCTTCCCTTGTTACCTCTGTGGGGTCTTTTCAATATCCTTGGTTCACTTCCCTCTCTGCTGAGCTCTGATGAGGGAGGGCTGACTCACTCTACAGTGGGTACTTGAGACACTTCAGGGCCTTGCCAACAAGAACTTTTATATTTTCATGATTTAAGACTCATCTGGTGTTATTCCCCACACCTTGACTGGGGAAAATTCTGGTTTCCCTACCCGAAATAATTAAGAAAAGAAAAAAAAAGAAAGCAGAGAGCTCAATTCAGGAAGGTAAGAAGCCAAACCTGCTGGGACAGCTCTTTTGATCACTGCTAGAGGATCTCAGCTGATTGATGGGCTCTTGATGTTGATTGTTATTAATTATGACTGAAGTGCTCTAACCTAAGTGATAGGTGAGAGGGGTAATTCCCCTTTGGGGCAGCAAATCACAGCCACAATAATTGTGTGGATGAAGCATTTGGTGTTTGTACTGTCTGTGCTAACAGAAACAGGGGCAGGATATTACCTTTGCTGGGACAATCATCATCTAGTGGCAAAACCTTCAGCAAAAGTGCAGTAAATGGACGAGGAAAGTAACACATTCTTTTCACCAAAGAAATATTAACACTTAAGCAGGAGGATTTGCATAAGCTAATATTTCACCCCCAGCAGTGGAGACCTCTCTCCTTCCAGCTCTCTGCCTTATCAATGAACATTGACAGGTCACACACGAGACTTCAACTCAGCTCAGTTTCTGTGGATATAAATATGCAGATGTGTCTTCCTAAAATTCAGATTGTTAGCAAATTATGTGGGTCTCAGCACTATTTTCTCCTTCTGCAGAGGAAATACTTCACTTTTAGTAGGTTCTAAAGTCCATCCCTATTCAGCAAAGCTTTTAAGACCCACATAAGGGATTTGCTGAATCCAGGCTTTCATTACTGCCTTCTTCATGCAAGCTCACTGAAGGAATAGTGCATGAAGGAAAGGGTTTAGGGCAAGACTCTCTGACACTAACAGTCTTTGGATAAGGCCCTGGGAACGTAAGTGAGGAAGGGAAAATTATCTCTAGCACACAGTGTAAACCTCTCCAATTTAGTTAAAAACACTTCATTACACACAGTTTAGTCATAAGGCTACACCTGAGAGATGAGAAATTGCCTAGGGCTAAAAAAGGTTTGTGATATATTCCTGAAACCTTGCTGTCTTGCAAAGGGACATCCAGGGCTGTAACGCATCCCTGATGAAACACTGATTGCAAAAATATACAAGCTCTAATCATTTCCATGAGGAGATGGAGAAGTAAAGCTTTAGCCAGGCAAGAAGAAAAGGTTTGGACTTTTGCGTGTAGTCATAGCAAAAGTGATGTGTGAGCAGAAAGGAGATGATGAGAGAATCTTCACAATGTGTTACCCAGTGGTTTCTCATCTCTTGCCCCTCTGTTCTGGATGTACTGGGATTACAGAATAGATGGATGGGGATCAATATATTTATAATAGCAGCACTTATTAAAGAGTGGAGAAATGGAAAGAGAAGGAAAAGGAGCACACGATGTGTTGGTTGTTTTAGTGATAGAACCTGAGGGAGCAGCCTGCAGCTTTGTCAGGGGAGGTTTAGGTTGGCTCTTAGGAAAAGGTTCTTCCCCCCAGAGGGTGGTTGGGCACTGAACAGGCTCCCCAGGGCGGTGATCACAGCACCAGCCTGACAGAGCTCAAAAATCATTTGGGAAAAGCCCTCAGGGACATGGTGGGATTCTTGGGGAGTCCTGTGCAGGGCCAGGAGCTGGGCTGTGTAATCCTTGTGGGTCCCTTCCAGCTCAGGATATTCTGTGATCCTCATAGAACCCCTGAATCTAAAAGGAATGAAACTTTTGCCAGATCAGCCTGGCATGACAGTGGCAGTTTGAAAGCAACGTGCTAAAGATGTGCAGATTGAGTGTGAGGGGTTTTGGCATGAAGGGAAGTCCCTTATAGCAATGCAGGAGTGTTGGAGGCAGCAGGGGCACAGAAAAATCAGTATTCAATGGAAATGGGCACTGCAGGATTCCACTGGGAGAGGCTGCTCTTTGCTCTCCAGACTTGCTGAGGCTTCTCCACATTTTCAGAGGCCAGCGGCTATTTTCACATACATGTCATTTTGCCCTCAGGCTTGAACAGTTTCCCACAAAATTCACCCTTATTTCACCTTGCTCTTCCTCTTCCCTAAATGTCAGTGAGGACTAGAGGAAATTTATGTGATCAATTCATAAATCAATAGGGCTGCAGCTGCAGAAGGACATGGGGCATGCCTGTTCTCAGGCACTGAATCTGCAGTTCATCACATGCACATCATTAAATCCCCTTACCCTCTGAACAGTGTGGCTGCACCAAAACTGCCTCTAGAAAACATTACCTCCCAAACTGTGTCAATAACTGGGTGAGCACTGGCTAATCTGAGTCAAAGGTGTGTCAGGATATGCTTAACAATTAAAAAATGTAATGAGCAGGTTCTAGTGCCTTTGGTGAGCTTCATTCACTAGTGCAGAAATTATCTAAAAAAATTTCCATCAGGACTTGTAAGCTCAGAGTTGGATCCATGGGGATTTTTACATATTTCTTCTCTTCAGCTCTGGTACAACACCAAAATCCTATGTATAGTCTGCTGCTGCAGGAGCAAAGAACTAACAAATGGGAAATAATTGAGAAGAGAGCACTGAAGTGACTGAAAAGGCAGGGAGACCAACTTGTGAAGAGGAGGATAACTGCTAGCATTTGAAGAGTTTAAAAGCCAAAGGGGAAGAAGAATTATTTGCAAGGTCCAGCAGAGTTTCACTAGGTGTAAAAAGCCGAGAATGAGAAAGGGATCTTTAGCAAGAACAGAGGGAAGCATTTCATCAACACCGAAGCCTGCTGGACCGTGAAATAGTCTCCTGAAATAAATGGTAGCAGTCCTGCAGCTCGGGTCATTTTAAATTAGACTGGGCAGGATACTGGAGCTGGTTCTTTAGGGAACAACTCAATACCAGTCCCAGGGATGGCCATGTCAACCTGGCAGGCAGCTCTGCAGCTCAGGATAATTAGGGTCCCCAAAGCTGTCATGAGGAGAGCTTGACACTCGTTCACGGGTGGTGCTTGTCATCATCTTGTGTTATTTATACATTACTCCGAGTCAAAAAGCCTCTGTGAAGAGACAGGCAGAGCCCTCATAAGTCAGAGCCCTGGACTATTGAAGCTGATGAAAGGTATAAAATAGCTTGCACTAAACCCTCTAAACCACAACCACCGGTGAGAGATTTTACCAAAAACACCCCTCAGCAAGAAACGATACATAGTAATGAGGGAACAAGGAACATGTTTGAACTAACAAACACGTTCTGACAGACTCTGTGGGGCTCACTTTTGTTTTATTTTTATTGTGTTTCATTTTCTGTCTGGCTACAAAGGCTTGAGTGACAGGCAGGGAGGCTGGCATCTATCACTTCTCTTCAAAACACGTAAGGAACAAACATCAACATTTCTCAACAACGACACAGAGGGAACAACCTCTCCTTTTTTTGCCAAGGGATGCATCAACTAAAATGCTGTTGCTGGCATGTGTTTTGCCTTCTTCAGGATATCATGGAATCCCAGATTGTTTTGGTTGTTTGGGTTAGATCATCTTGTTCCAACCCCTGTGCCATGGGAAGGGACATCTCCCCCTCTCCATGGCAGGAGAACACCCACTCTGGGGAAGCAGAGCATGGGGATGGAAAACTGCTGTGAGAGAGGAAAAGGGCTGATGGACCATCTTGGGAGAGTTTTTCCTCATTTTCCTTTCTCATCACCGCTGGGGAAGGTGTCTGCATGGGGAGGATCACGGGAGGCTTTCTGAATCAATACAGCAGATTTAGAATCTTTTTTTATAGGTCTTTCCAGTCACCAGCTGAAATTCTGTGAAGTTTCCCATTCAGTGCTTATCCATTTCTTCTCAAACTTTTATCTCCGCCCATTTTTCAGACGACCACAGGTGCAAATGAAAGGCACGGGATGGTAAATTATATATATTATATATATATTTGCTATGACAGAGCTTGTGCCAGCACTCAGCACTGACAATGCACATTACAGTTCAGCTCATGTATTTCTGATGGCACATTTTACAGTGCTATATATAAAGTTGTTATGGCATCTATTATTCACTGCCAATACAGTTCAAGTTAAAATAGGTTTTATATAACAGTTCAAAGCAATATTTTAAGAAATAACACTTGTGTCAAGGCTGCGGTGTCCTACCAGATTTTGACATTTCCAAGCAATAAAGATCTTTATCCAAAATGTAAGGTTTTGGCGAGACATCTCCCTTGCAGACGTCTCTGGTTTTAATCTGCAAGCAGTAGCAAAAGGAGCACATTTGAATAAAATGAACAGCCAGGTGAACTTTTGACTTGGCTGTTATCTGTCTAGGTGGAAACTGTGAACTGCAAAGTGCCTCGAGGGATGTTCCTGACAGAAAACAATGTCCCATTAACCCGAACCTCTGAAGAGATTTTGGAGATGTGGAAAACACACAAGTGGGAAAAAGTCATTGGAACATTAAGAAAATGTTTTTTATAGGCACAATTTTATATCTGTTTTTCAGGACACGAGACGAGAAGAGAATTTATGTCCTTATTTCTTCAGCAACAAAGAAGGTTTTTCTTGCAAAAAGGGCAAATTCAGTGTCTCTAAAAAAAAAGCCCCACCCTTGGTACCAGCACCATAAGCTTCTCTAAAGTTGTGTGCAATCAGAAGATGTGATGTTCTTTGAATGTCTCCTGTGCTGCTCAAAATCTGCATGTTTCTGGTGCTGGATATGGAAATCCCAGTGAGACCAATCTACTTGCACAAAACAAGTTCTGCACAGCTCTCTTCTTCATTCTGGTCCCCAAAGAACAAAGGACAACAAATGCTATACATCAAATTGACAATAAATTTAGTTTATTAGTAATGTTTGACAGTTAGGAATAATGTGTTATTTTAACCTTATTGGCTACTCACTGGCTATGAAAATATACTGGAAAAAATTGTTGTGGTGACTGCGAGCTCAAGGAATCCACAATTTCTACTGAAAACAGTGAGTTTTAATGTGCAAGACGAGTTCTTTCACAAGAAATATGCTCATGTGGGTCAACAAACAGAAAAGCAAAACACAGTGAAAATTATTTAAAAGCACCATCTGCTTATTCAAATACAGCTGGGGAGAGGAACAATGCTGTCCAAAAAACCTCATTTTCATTATATTTCTTTCAAAAGAGATGTTAAACAAAATACCATTGGTCCTAAATGTTTTTCCCCTGAGGAGAAATGTTTAAGCTACATTTGAAATAATGTTTGTGGAATGCAGCTCTTGTTAGAGGATGAACAGGGATCTTAGATAGAAAAGCAAAATGGATAGAGGAGATGGGAAAAAACAGGAAAAAAAAAAGTGCACACATTCTCAGGATGCAAAAGCCTAAACAAAATTAATTGCTTAAGCTGACTAAATCATTAATTGCATAAACTAAGCTATTCAGAGGTAAATTCATATTAGGTAGAAAGGTATCCAGGATCAAATCAATTGATACAAACCCTGCACAATACATGAACATAGATTTTTATTTTTTTCAAAGTTATTTAGGATTGTGATTGGTTCACTTCAACCCCCTCAACCACCCAAAATATGGTTTTTTTTGTTTTTTTTCCAACAGAGTTCCCTGCAGGACGAACTGTAGTTTTCCCTAATTTGTCCTGCTGAATGCACTGAGATCCCTCGAAGTGCAAAATGAGAATTCACAGTGGAAGATAATCAGTGTGAGAACTTTCTCTGAGAGTTTCACCCTTAGTAATGGACACAAGTCCACAAAGCTCATTCATGGCTGCTCAGTGAACCACAACAGAAATTAGACAAACATTGACCTCGACCTGCTCCTGTAAAACTGTCAGAATTTCTGACTTGGAGAGTTGAGACATACGTGGCCACCACTGTTTGCTAACAGAGGTCCCAGCCTCAAAGCACCTGCCCCCAGCAGGAACTTTTGCCCCTTTTTTGCACTGTTAACTCAGCCATAATTCCTGCTGTACTGCAACCCAAAATCTATCCTGATAAAATTAGCCCAATCCAATTAAAGGACAAAGTATAGCCCTTAATTAAATGTTCTGATTATTCTGAAGCCCTCTCTTCTTGGTTCATCTTGAGTTTAGGTCTGTAAAAGCATACAAATTAGGAAGGTCTATCATGTTCTTGTTTTACCCATTTATCACTTAAATTTAACTAACAAGATTTTCCCAAAAGCGTAAAAAGGGAAATATAAAAAGAAAAATGTGGGATGTCTAACTTATTCAGGCCTCTTTTTGTTCCTTTTATTGCATATTTTTACAGAGCTTTTGAAAAAAAAAAAAAAAAAGGGAATAAAAATAGAATGTCCTCTTCGAACTACATCAAGAACATCCAGATACTTTGATACAGCAAAAATATTGAATAATTAGAAAAGGTTAACAAGTTATTTCCTTTTCTCTACCTATTATTCTCTCTAATGGTAAAGCTGAGTGGTTTTTGCCTGTGACAAATTCCAGTTTCAGTTTTGCATGTACTGCAGGAGTTGTTTTGCTGCAGAACGCAGCTCAAGTAAAGCAGCTCACCACCAACTCTGCTGTGGAAGACTCACTGGGAAGAACCCAACCATCAGCCCATGAACATTAATTAACTCTAGTAATTTTCATCACCAACCACACAGATTTCCAGCTTTTCCTTCTATCACTGATTCCCATCTTTAGAAATTCTTAAATTTCCCCCGTTTTTAGCGACGCTAAAATGTAAAGGCAGCCATGTAAATCAGCATTTCCTTTGTGTTGAGCAAGGAACAACACAAGGATTCTGCACTTTCAGCTCCCAAAACCGTGGTGGGAGGAGGACACTGACCTCAATTTGCTGAATGGCCTCTTCCCGCTGGCGGATGGCTTCCAAATCTTCCTCTGTGATTTCTGAGAGCAAGGCTTGGTCCTGGCCCTGGCTCTGCCACACGCCGTCGCCTCCGTTAAAGATCTTCTCATCATCAGGCAGGTCAGAGAAGGGGGTCTTAGGGCTCTGCTGAGGTGGGAGAATGGAAGGAAAGCAAAGGAAGTGTAAATGTTTTCCAGTTTTACACAGCTTTAGTGTGAGGAAAGAAAAGATTAATATAACAGATGGCACAAACAGTGATGTAAAGGTAAAGAGGAGAGAAGTTAATTACATGAGAGGAAGCATTTCAAGTCTCAAACCAAATGTTAGGACCTGAAGTCAGATCTCCTGAGCTACTTTTGGGCCCCAGTAACCAACTTAAATTTTCCACAGTTCTGACAGGAAAAAATGTAGATGTGCAGCTGAAAATAATGCATTTCTCTTGTTTGATTTCCCTAAAAATTCTTCCAGAATTAGACACTTTCACAGGCACAGAGAAATCATTTGAGAGACTCATTTGTTTTGAAGACTTTATGATCCAACTTGCAACATTCAAAATACAAAGGTTACAATCTTCTCCATTTATGAGATTAACAGTTTAAGAAAGGGGAAATCACTGCAGGGATGTGAGTGCAGAGTGATCAGCCTGAGCAACTCACAGGTTTGTGGTGATCACTCTGTGGAGCTGACCTGGTTTTTCTGACACTTCTGATCACAGTCACAGAATCACAGAATGGTTGGGGCTGAAAGGACCTCAAAGATATCTCATTCCACCCCCTGCCATGGGCAGGGACATCTTCCACTATCCCAGGCTGCTCCAAGGCCTGGAACACTTCCAGGGATGGGGCAGCCACAGCTTCTCTGGGCACCCCATTCCAATGACTCACCACCCTCTGATGAAAGAAATTCTTCACAATATCTTATTTAAATATCTTTCAGTTTAAAATCATCCACCCATGGCCTATCTGCCTGTTTAATAAGCTTCTTCCCCTCTTTTTTAAAAGCCCCTAACTTGTTTTATTAAGCCTCATTGTTAAAATCCTCAAGACACCATTTTCTTCTATTTTGGGAGTTGCATTTATGTTCAGGTCCAGATTTTAAAACCTTGTTCAAGAACCCATTGGATCTGCACAGGAAGTAGGGGCAGAGGTTTAACAAGGTGTTTTCCACCAGAAAACACCAGGTGTTTTCCAGCTTTAGATTCTGTGTCTGTGTCAGGTTCAGTCCTGACTGGACTTGGAGAATGAACTGACCCAAGGTTGGTTTGGAGGCTGAGCTCAAGCTCTCAACTAAGAGGTTGAAGGCTCCAACCTTACAACTGCATGAGGATCCAATTTCAAACAATGCTCATGGTCCTCTAACTCGGTCTTGAGCTGAGCTTTGACTCCTAACCAAAAGTTACAATTAAAAAGCAAGCCAAGTGCTTCTGGTGCTCTGAAGCTGAAACAAGAAATGGTGGTGGCACACCTTGACCTGGACTTAAACATTGTCAAAGCCTCTGAAAGCTAAAGGAGAAAACAACTACTCAGGGGGGGATGTTCAGTTCTCTGAATCTGGGTTTATCTGAAGCCCAAAAACTGGGAGTTGTGCCTGAAAAATAAAAGCCTCTGCTTTGCTTTTGTCTTACTGAGGAGACATCTTCAAAAGTATTAATTCCCCTGAATTCCCACAGCATGGACAGAAAGTGAGGTCATGGGGAATTTAAATGGAAGGGCACGGGACTGGAGAACTGGAAGGGCTGGGGGGACTTGAGTCTGGAAATGTTTCTTTAACTCTCTAACTCTGCTTTAACTCATTAAAAAGTATGCAATTCCTGTATTTAGAAACAAAATACTTTTTGCATTTGCCAACACTTAGACTTTTTCTTATGAAATTAATTCATTATTATTGTTATTATCACCATACCTCGTTAGAGATAAAGAAAATAACACAAGGTGGTGAAGGAAGTGGGATGATGGAAAAAGTAGAAGAAAATAGGAAAATCAGCAGCAAACAGTCAAATATCTTTCAAAATATGAACAGAAGACTAAAATCTTTTACATTAATGTATTTTTTTCACCTTCTGCTTTCCAGGGATCTACTGAGAAAGGGTGTGTTACAGGAAGAAAATCATCATTTAAAATTAGGTTAAAGATTAATTTACACTTTATAGGACATATTTTAATAGGACTAAGGTACTCTGGGGGTGTTTTATTCACTAATTATTATGTGCTTTGGACAGTAACCTCCCTGGTAGAGTGTTTCAGTGCCAAAAGAGTGCATTAATGGACTCAGGAAAAAAAAACCCTTGGGGTATTCTAATACTTCATTTAGTGACCAGTGGGCTCAGATGAGCAGAGGCAAATTACACATCGCCAAGTGGGCTGGAAGATCCCAATAATCTGCCTTATGGAGACACAGGAAAAGTGTTCTGATGAAATTTGTGTGCCCTGGTCACAGCAAGGATGCTGCACCAAGGACCTCAATGCCCACAAATGGACACTCAAAGCCATGCTTGCCCTGTGGAGGTCTGAATTTCAGTGGAAGAAGACAAATTTACAAGTGTTCAAATGTTTCCTGTTCTGATGTGGGAGCACAGGGATAACAGGAGAGGCAGCAACCAGCTCTTCAGATTGGGTTAGTCCATGGAATAACACAGCTGTACTGTAAATATCCTTTATCTTGGCCTGTGTCAACTTTATTTGTCGTCTTCACTTGCTGGGCCTGGTATGTGTAAATAACACGTCTCTCCTGCAAATTACTCAGAAAACACATTGCAAGGGCTGCTGCTCAGCCATCTTTTAGAAGAAAACCAGCAATCCATGTGTTTAAATAGGTAAAGGTCTAGACACAGATCTTTTTCTCTAAACAAAATAGTGACCTAAGTTAATTTCAGAGCTGCTGAAGGCAATTAAATGTGTTTGCATCCTTAACATCTTCCGAAAAAATCCAACCATGGCTGCTGAATAAGTAAATCAGTGAAACAACAGGATGCAGAGGGGCTGATATTTCCTTCCAGACGTAAAAATGGACTCCATAATAATGTTAAATACAGTCACCACGACCTGCTACCAGAGTCTGTATGCTGTGCTAACAAATAAAAGTGATTTTGTGCTGTCCATGGGACTGAGTCCCTCATTTCTGTGATAAAGTGAAAAAATCTTAAATCTAAAACTGTGAAGAAATCTAATCACTGCTAATGCTTCTGATTGAAAGCTGCATATAGCTGGGCTTATCAGTGCTCTTCATTCCCTTCTGAGTTATGTTCATTGCCATGTCTGACAAAACACTTTATTTATAGCAAGGAAAGATCAGATGGAGGGCACTCGCTGAGCCTCCACAGATAAAGTTCCCTTTGACACTGCACTGGAAGAGGCCATAACTCCCTGTACAGACATTTCCACAATCAATTTGATTTAGTGCCAAATTTTATGCCCTGCAAATCTCTGTGTAATTTTCTGTCGGATTTCCTTTCATAAATTGTTAATTGGATATGTTTGAAGTTGTTCTTTTGTTGAAATTTGCCTCTGGCAGATTTTTGTCAAGATGTATCTATAAACTGAACCCTTCCAATGAAGAAAAAAAATTATAGCAGGGAAAAAGCTGAGTATATCTGATATGCTCAGTAGTTCTTTTAAAACTAAATCCTTAGGACTGAGGGTCATACCATGCTGTTGTTCATCATATCTGAAAAATTATGCCCAGGCACAACATTTTTCTTGTTGGATAAAATCTTTTCACCAGGATAAAATCGTTGCTGCTTACAACTACATTTTTTTTATCAGATTTATTCTACCAATGGGGAGATGTTATATGCAGCTGCTGATAGGGAAGGAAAAAAAAAATAAGGTTTTATCTGGATGGTGACAGCTTCTGTCAGTGCCTGTATTTTATCAGCAGTAAAATCTTTGCCTCAAAAAGTTGCATTTCTGAGACCCCTCCAAAAGCAACCCCCTCCCAACCTCGGTCCTGCCTCACTCCCCATTTGTCTATCAGAAGGGACAGAATATCACAAATTTGACAACTCTTGTCACAAAAAGTCACCACACAAAGGATTGAAATGGCCTCTCTCCTGGCCCCATATGGTCTTTATTCCACAGAGAAGCAGAAATCTGATGGGAACTCCAGCCAGCCCTCACAGCCCATCTCCAGAGAGTTGGGAGTCTCCTGCAGCAGTGAGAATGTCCTGGCACCTCCCAGTCCTGCAGCTCTTTTTTACATCCCTAACTTCAGTGATGACAGTCCTGATTGCCAGCTACAAGGCTGCTCCCTTACCACAAGTTCAGGGCATGAAATATTGACTGGAGGTGGATGAGAAATGTCTTTTAGCACCAGAGAAATTTTTTGTGATTTCAAAGGAAAATTTCCTCTCCAGTCCTCCCCAAAACCTGAAGATAGAGACAAAAATTATACAACAGAAACAAATGGGGATACACACACCTTCCTCCAGCTCAGGTGAGTACACAATGGATAATAAAGGTGAGAAATAAGATGAGTCTCTCACAGTTTTGCCAAAAAATAACTGTAAGAGTTGATGTAAATAACCAAGATTTATTGAAGCTAGATTTACAGGCTGCCCACCAGGTGAGTGACACCACAGGGACAGGAGAATGCGGGGCTGAGGAAGACACTCACAAATTCTACTTTCAACCTCGGCATGAAGACAGTTAAGAAGGAAACTTGATTAAGCCTGGAGGGAGACAACAAAAACACATTTCTACACCACCTCCTTCCACCCCAAACTCCATCAGGCTTGTGTCCTGGGGAGGAGGGTTTTATTTCTGTGTGTGAAAGTTTGGGAAGAGGATACAAACATATTGGGATGGATGTGGCAGAGCTGTTGCCAGAGGGGGGAAGGGGAGCAGCCCTTGGAAAGGGATCTGGTTGACAGCAAGTTCCATTTGAGCCAGCAGCTCCCCACCTGGACTGAGAAACTAATTCTGGAGAATAAGAAGGGGCACAAGTTCATTTTTCTCTGGCCACTACGCCATTCACACACACATTTCAAGCATCTGAAGCGTCGCTGGGCTGTAGGGCCCTGGAGATGCCTTTGATATGAACAGCACCATTCACAAATTCCTTGTTACCTCCCGGTTTATAGGAGCACAGGTAAAACCAGTCTCACTTCTCTGAGCTAATTTTGTACTGCAGACTGCAGGCAGTTCCAAGGAAATCTTCTGCAACCATGAAAAAAGAACATTTCAGGGCTTCTATATGACTCAGGGAGGAAACCAAGGAAGGCTGTTCTATCTTCCCCAATCTCCAGAAGCCTCCTGCACCTCTAGCAGGGATATGGCCAGCTCCAGCAGCAACCACTACACCTCCCACAGCTCCTGCAAACTCTCACATCTCCTTGGGTAACATTTGGCTCTGGCATTCAAACCAAATGCAAATGCAGAGATGTTTATCTCTTGCTTTATAGTACATATAGACACATAAACAGCCTTTATGAGGATCTCCTATTCTCAGCAGCATCCAGGCTCAGAGATCCACATTTTATTGCATGTAGAATAACGAGGCTGGAGTGTCTGCATTAGAGATCAATAAAACACCATGCATGGAGGGCCACAGTGCAGAGCACTGCTGGAGTTACCCTGCCTGACACATTTCTGATCGCAGGTTGGCACTGCGAAGCTGCCTGGGACAAAAATGACACAGAACAGCCAGTTTGGCCTGACTATCCCCAAAATACAGCCAGGTTAAGGCTGACAGATAAATCAGATTAGATCATATCTCTCAAACCATCCTTCCAAAACAACTAACCTTGCAAGCTTAATAAGATTTAGAGCTGTACCATGCCAAGCAAAAGCCCAAAGCAATTACAGGTAGAAAGGCCTCAGGCAGGCACAGAACAAGCAGCCTGGGACTTCTAAATCTTTTAGAGGAGAGAAATAGTGATATTACAGTTTTGCATTATCTTTCACACAGAAGATCACAGTAGTGATTGGTAATCTGAGCTGTTGTCTTAGGAGAGGAGCTTCCCACAACAACTGGGAATGAAATGCTTTACAAGAAATCACAAATTAACCACTACCTGCTCTTCCTTTTCACTCAAAAAAAGGCCAAATTTAAAATTATCACAACAAGGACAACTTTCAGTGTGTTGAATCCTTCCTGCATGCATCACTGATACAGGCAAATACACAAATGGATTCAGCATTTTCTTCAACTTATGCAAATTTGATTACACTGCACCAATGTAGCATGAGAAAAACCAGGATGGGGAAATTAGCATAAAGGGAAGTGTTGAAGTACATTTTTATTTAAATTAACTAGAATCCTTCATGTGTTTCTGTCTCCACTCTTGATCAAGGTGTTTATTTTTGAATGAAAGGAATGTGAAATTGAGCAAGAAAACCTCCCTTTCCACCAGTTTACTACTACAGAATCTGCAAGAAATCACTAATTTTAGGGAAAATGTATTAACAGAAAGTATTTTGGTAGTTTGCTTTTCAGCATTTTAAAATTTACTCATTCAGGTGTCTGCAGTCATGAGGACTGAGAAAATCTTTTCAGTTTCCTGGAACTAGAAGAGACTAAGTAATAGAGTACCTAGTTCATACCTCCTACTGCTTTCCTCTTCTTTAGCTTGCCTTCAAGACTTTATTACTCCACCAAATTCATTCTAAGCAATCCTGACCTCATCACCCAGGGCTGTTTGAGTTCAGAGTCGATCTTACTGTACTCAGGGTGGGAGAATTAAATGACCTGTCTGTGGTAGATGAAGAAAAAGAAAATAAGCCAGGGGCCCGAGGTTTAGCTCTCTGATAACTGATGTGCTTTTAAGAAGCACAGCACATTTTCTCTCCACAGTGAAGACCAAATTTAGGAGGAATTCCCTTCCTACCGGGCTTAGATGGTGGGGCTGACACAAATTTTGCTCTTGGAGATCATCAGCTTCTAGGTCAAACTTCAGTTGATCATGAGGGCTACGCTTTGCCATGTACTTTCAGCCTGTCTGATTGAAGGAAGGAGCAGCTTGTTCTGTTTCTATTTCCAGTCCTCCTTTTTTCCCCTCTTGATTTGGCAACTTTACCATGCAAATAGACAGTCCCACGGCAATGTGAGTTAAACAAAACAGTGAAGAGAGGCAGACATCTCCCCTCTCTGTAATCCAGCATGCTCAGCTTTTCAAACCCATTTCACTGAATGACTTCAGCCTGCCTGCACCCTTCCTTCCCAGCTGCCTGGGCTGCCACCACCTTCAGGTGGCATCTCCATATACACCGAGCAAGTGGATAAACATTCCTCAGCACTGTCAAGAAGGAAAGCATTCACTGGCGTTTTTACAGCATCACAACACATTCCTAAAGCTGTTCCTGCCCTTTCCTATCTGCCTGTGCGATGTTCTCAGCACTCTGAGTCTCTGCACATCCCTGCTGGCACCAGGTTTTGGCTGGCAGTGCTGTCTGAGAGCTGAGCTCTGCGTTGTCCCTGGATGCTGATGCAAGGCAGGGACTCGGTGCTCGCAGCTCCCTCGCCGAGCAGCTGAAACCCCCAGCGTTTGTGCAAATGGCCCATGCTTGAAAGAGCTCACAGACACATCAAGACTGTCTAGAAAGTATCGTGTTGTCTCTGCCTCCCAACATATGTGCTGCACAGCTGGTGAGCAGGTTCCTGCTAGAAAGGCAAACAAGAGGGAGAATTAGTCACTGGCTCATCCATTAACACCCATCTAGTACCAAAAAATTTAAAATAGTGAGGAGTCTTTTTTTTTTTCCTGGGTTCACACAGAGTCAAGAACCAAATTCAGCTTGATTTCTTGTAGCAGAGACAACCCCTAGCACGGGCACAGTGCCACTCTGGAGCAGTGGAAAAGCAGAAAGACGCTGGAAATAAAATGTGTGTTTCTTTCTTTAAAAAAAAAAAAAAAAAATAGACTGCTTTTGTATTTTGCATTTTGTTTTTGGACTGCTCAGCCAGTTTTATTTTTAGAAACATGTTTGACTCCTACAAAACTCCATTGGCATCATATTTTTAATCTCTCTTTGTTCCTGGCCTTTGGCAGGGTTTCAGTGGACTGTTCTGTGTCCAAGCAAATGTTCAAAGCCTGATATGGAGAATCACTCTCATTTAGTGACTTTAAAAAGTATCTGCCCATTTTACAGCCCCTGCACTGCCAGAATGCTTCTGCTACTGCCCAAAAGTCTGATCCCAAATTAGGACAAAAATCAGAGGAGTCTTGTCACCACACATTTGGAAGAGCCTTGGAGGGGTGTTGATGGGACAACACTTCATCCCACACCAACTTTTGGCACCATCCACAAAACCGTCTCATTTTGCATAATCATGGAACCAGAGTAAGGTTTGGGTTGAACGGGACATTAAAGATCATCTCACTCCAATCCCTGCCATGGGCAGGGACACTTTCCACTATCCCAGATTACTCCAAGCCCTGTCCAACCTGGCCTTGGACACTTCCAGGGATCCCAGGGCACCGTGTGCCAGGGCCTCACCACCCTCATACTAAATAATTTCTTTCTAATACCCAAACTAAGTCTCCTCTACTTCAGTTTGAGGTCATTTTCCCATTTCCTGGTGCTCCAGGCCCTTGTCCAAAGTCCCTCTCCAGCTCTCTTGGAGTCTCTTTAGGCACTGGAAGGGGCTCTAAGGTCCCCTGGATCCTTCTTTTCTCCAGGCTGGACACCCCCAGCTCTCCCAGCCCGGCTCCAGAGCAGAGGGGCTCCAGCTTCCTGAACACCTTTGTGGCCTCCTCAGGACTCAATACAAATGATCCATGATCTTCTCATGTTGGGGGGACACAGTATTGATTTCCTGTTATAATTTCCCCATGCTTCAAGACAAACTTTTTTTTTTCCCTTTTCCTCCAAACATCAGATGTTACAGCTCAAGGGACACAATCCAAGTGGCAATACTGGGATGAAATAAAGACACTTGGAAATTCGAATTTTATTATAGTGTTGTCTTTCCAAGTGTACAATTATGGAAGAGCACTGCATAGCAGAGCCCAGTTAGACAGGAAATTTTACAATTAAAAGGTTCTGTAGCATTTGTTCCTAAAGAGCAAACAGTGAAACAAAGATCACATTTTCAATTAAATTTGTGAAATGGCTCCATCCCTTTAAGTGTTCCCACTAAAGCCCCAGAACATCAACAGAACCTTCCCAGTGCCCACCTGTCCATACAGGAGGGGTTGATGGCTCCTTCTCCTGGCCAGTGTTAATTCCCACCCAACTCAGTCTAATCTCAAGACCTGTAAACAACCTTAAAATATAAGTTTAACCTAAGGGATTTAAATGCTTGGCCTGATTTCTGAGTGCTCTGACAGCAAGGACTGACATGGACAAGAGACATTGTTTTACTGGAAATGTTTAACAACAGTCAACCTTATTCAGAGAATGTGAGCTTCAATCTCCAGAAAAATGAAGAGTGACAACTTGAATTTCAAGTCAAATCAAGTCAGAACATTTACTGGTTTAGAGAAAAACACAAGAACAGCAGAAAGAAAATTATATTCTTCCTCAAGGATAGTGATATAGTTATTACAGAGCTAGGCAATGTCTCAGGGAAGAGAAACTAACGCTATTAGGGAAATTTAGACACAGAGGTGTATTTGGCACCAAACTGCCTGCAAAGTGAAATAATGAAAATAGGAAGTGTAAACATTGCTAAAGGGAACAAAATCTTGCTTCTGAGTTTGTCCAGGGAGAATGAAATAGGGAGAATTTGGCAATTTGCTAATTCATCCTGTATGAGTTCTTTACAGGGCAGGATGAAGTGAATTTAACCTTCCAAACGGTGACAAGAAATAGGAAGTTTCAGGAAGGGAAGCAGTGCAGAGCAGGTTTATTATCCTCAGGTGCTCGGTGCTGTCTCAGTGATATATGCTCACAGAGATGTTAACCTTTCCTCATTCAGTCCCACACCACCCCATTAGCATTCAGACTTTCATGAGCATTGAAAAGCCACCTAAACTGTTTCCAAAATAAAGCATTCAGCAAAAGGATTAAGATAAAAAAAATGTTGAAAGGTTTTCAGCTCAGCGCCTCTGGAACGTGACATGTAACAAAATCGTCCATAATCTGCCCATTTTTCCAGTTAATATCAGGACAATGTCTTAACTGTGTCAGAGGCAGGAGAGGCCAGAGATAAACATTCAGATAATTTCTACTACAGATTTTTATTGCACTCTCATTATGATTTATTTTACTTCTGTTTTAACTGTGCTATTGACTTTGCAAACTGATGGGGTTTTAACCATCCACACAAGTGTTCTTTATTAGTTCTAGCACTTAACCTACATGTTTCTTTCCTACCATCAGGCTATCCTGGCTTTTATCATTTAAGTCTGTGAATAATTCACCTGGTCTCCATTTGTATTTTCACCTTGAAAGTATTTATAGACTGTAATCATGTCTCTATTGATACTTTCTTCAAGACTATTTAATTTAGCTCCCTCATTTTCTCATCTGATGTTTATAGACTACATACCTCATGTTATTTTATTGGTGGTCTTCATGTTCTTTTTTGTTCTCTATATACCAAAGCCCTTCCCAAGCCATAAACCCCAAGATTTCATTGCTTGTGCCATAAAAATATATTTCTGATGGAAACTACCACCCAAAGAGAGGAGAAATTTTGTCACATGTTTAAGTCCACTCTCAAAAATGCTGCATTGGGCTTTGATTGGTTGACTTGTTGCACCTTGATAATTTTCCTAACTATTTGACCCAGTCCCAAAGGACTCAGATCCACTCCTACAGTAATAAAGAAGTAATGAACAGATCCTGAAAGGCTGGGACACACTCACTGAATTAAAATCATATTTCACTCCCTGAAAAAGACCTCTGTCTGCAAGCCCACATTGGAACAGGATTCTCTCCGTGGAAAGGTGAGTTTTCTGCTGTTCCTCTGAATGTTTGTGTGTGTGAAAATGAGATTTTTTTATCACATAAAGCCAGGTTTTCACTGCACAAGAGGCTCCTTGCTAACACACATGGGTGCAGACACTGCCTCTGAACCCCTGAATTCTGGAGGGACAAAGGGATCACAGTGAACTACAGGAAGGGTGTTTGAAGGGAATTTATTTCCTTCTGCTCCCTGTCTACTCAAAACTGTGAAGTGGGTTTCTCCAGCAGGAGATTCAATCTAATAAAGTTCTGCCCTTCATTTTTTTGGCCTTTTCTCCAAACTGGCAATAGAGCTTTACCCTGTTAGAGTTGCCACTTTGTTCCATCAGACATCAAGTGTCATCCAGAGAAGGAGGGATAAATTAGGCAGCTGCTGTTTCAGGACTGGTGGTATTGACATGTAAGTGGGATCCCTCTTAACACCAATTTGAGATGTTTGCACAGTGGATATCTTTCTTTGAATTGATCAGGCAAATTGAACTGCCAGAAATCCTCTCCAACTTTACATACCCACAGTGGAGGCACTGACCTCCGAGCTCCTGATTAAGACTCCCACTATAATCAATGGAGACGTGGTCAATAAAGTCAATGGAGATAAAAGCCCTGTTCTCCAGATTAAAAAGATTGACAGCTACTTAACACAAAACTGTGCCATAGACTATAAAGGGAGCCTTGAATGTCAGGCTCAGAAGTAGAGATTTACACTACACATGCCCAGCTGTGGCCAAGGGAGACTATGGGGAAAAAAAACCCCAAACAATCCAAAACAACATAAAAAAAAACCCAAAACCTGACCAAAAACCACATTTTTATTTTTTTTTAACAGAAAACAATATATCATACTTAGCTCACCTGAGTACATTGAAATGTGTTTGTTTCTCCCAACTACCTGTAGAAAGAGTCTTGTCTTCAGAGATAGAAATCTACACTGTGAAGGAATTAACAGAGATTCCTTCAGCACTCATGGTTTGAATTCCCAGTAGATTTGTCAGGGACTAAGTGAGGGCAGAGAGGCAAGACAGGTCTGGGGTGACACCATAGAAAGCAGCCTCTTGAATTCCCTCTTTGTGGAGAAATCCTGTTTTCTCCCACATGGCACATGTAAGAGCAGAAAACGTGTCTGCAATCACCTGGCCAGTATGACAAAGAAGTGACAAAACCACCTCTGGTTTACTGATGTGCAGATTGTTTATTCATCTGTCACACAGAATGAATGACCTTCTGTCTCACCACACAGAAGGCAGAATCATGTGAAAAGTTCAACTTATTTTGACAATTTTCCCTCAGCTGGTGAGGACGGGAGACAACCTGCATCTCCCTCACAAACCAGGTCTTTAATAGACTTAACACCACCAGAATATGAAGTGATCTAAGCTATGTATTCACACTGTATGAGATCACACTGCATCAAAACTTTGATAGATGCCCCTGCTGTTTGCTCATCCTTAAGGAGCAATGACCTGGACATTAGCACGTCTAGTAAATTGTTCTAATGTGTGGTGAAAGGGGACTAATGGATACAGTAATTGATTGTTTGATGGATAGCTGGGGAGCCCTTTGATTATGAGTTTTTGCTACGGTCCAAGACATTTTCATTCTCCAGTTAACCCAGAGCTGATTGCTTGCATGAATTATCTCCTTCTCTGACTGCAAATATCATTCACTTAATAAATATTTCATTAGAAACAAACCAGTGGTGGGGAGAGAGGAGGAAGCAGATGCTCAGTGCTGTGTCTGTTGAAGACATTACAGAGTTTACAGAACAGACACAGAGATTATCCATGAGATGTGCTCGGGTCAGACAAGGGGTCTTTGCTTCTCCAGGATTTAGTGCTCAGAAGCAAGAAGAAGCCTGAAGGTCAATTTAAATCAGTCAAGGGAGGCCCAATATGGACCAAGAAGGATGTGCTGCAGTGCTGAAGCCACTGTGTAAAAGTTGGTTTCTTCACAAATCCCACCCTCCTCTCTCCCAAACTCCAGGCTGAGCTGTCATGTTACAAGGAGGGACCCTGACCAAGAAATAGAATGTCAGCAAGAAAACATTTATAATCCCTGGGATTCCATTGGTGAGGGTAGAATTTTGATCCTAGTGAAGGTTACAGAAAAATTTTCCTGCCTGTTAATGTGGTCTTTTTTGATCCTTTATTTTCCCATGTTGTCTTCTCAAAAGTTAATTCTACCTGTATTTGGCTTTTGATATTTAATTATTCAGTGACACCTGTACTGAACACATTTGTTTCATTTCTGATGGTTACTTTCCAGCCTGACACTGTACTTCTGAGTTATGAAGATCACTACTCTTCTCTCCAAGGAGAGTTCTCCTAAAAGGCAGAAACAGATTTTTTTTTAACCATTCAAACTCCCCATTCTGGATCAACCCTGTTTCTCATCTCTTCCAATTTTCAAATAAGAAGAGAGCAATATTTGCTGAGGACACTTTGGACTTCCACAGGCTCCAGTGAGGTGAGGGATGTCACAAACTAAGCTGGAGCCACAAGAAGTTTGTTACAACATGAAGTCACTACAAAAGCTAATCCCAATTCACCTCACACTCTTCATATGCTGAAAACTGCAGCAGTTTTAAATCCTCTTTCATTGAAAAATTGTTGATGAGCAAAATACATAATGCTCCCTATTACTCTCCACCTTGTGTACGTCCCCTGGGCACTGAGACTCTCTTATCTTGTTTTCCTAGCTGTTCCTCCAGCGTATTTATATTGTTCGTCTCACAATGGGTATCATTATGTCAATAAGCACAATTTAAATATTAATCCTATGGTTATGGGCAGAAATGTAACTGATCATATCGTATGCTATAAAAGGGGAACGTGTGGCAAGGAAATGGCTTCAGTGCTGTTTGCTCTCAAATGCTTTTTCAAGAATTTTACAGAGGGGAATGACATGAACAAAATATGGGGGGAAATAAGAGAAGGTGACAAAGGAAGAGGGACAACCAAACAAATGAGAGCAGGAACTGTGCAAGAGTGAAAGAAGAGCACAAAAGGTGCTTGGAAAGGGGACAAAGAGTAAAGAAAACTTGGAAGTGAATTGAAAGGAAGCCAAAGGCAGATCCAGGTTACCTTCAAAATGCACAGATCCCCCAGCCAGGCACAACAGGAGCTGAGACAGGACCCTCACAGGGACTGAAGCCCTCACTAGTGCTGATATATTTCAGCAGGAAGGGTGAGAGAAGGAAGGCAGAAAATCTTTCCAAACACAGAATAGCCATTATAAAAATCTACACATTTCTGTTGTGTTGTTCCTCTTTCATTACCATACACAGACCAACTATTGGGGAGCAGGAAATCTCATTTTTAGACAAAAAAATATTTCTCTTCTCTTGAAGAATCATTTGTCACTAATTTCTGAAGATAAACCAACCTTCTGCCCACATGCTGGAAAAGAATCTTTCTTGCCACAGGGTACTTCTATTAATAAAGACAAAAATGGGTAAAAAAAAAAAAAAAAGAGAAAAACTGAAAAAAACTGTTTTTCCAGAAAACTACTAAACTCTGTATTTATCTGAGATCAGACTGAGCGAAAAAACTGTTGGCACAGTTACTGTTGGACATATATTTTTCCACACCAAATTGTGGAAGGTGACTGAGTCCACAATACCCCTGCATATTTTATCATAATCACGAGGCTGCACACCAGCTTTCTCCATGGGAAGCTCTCCCTGAACCACTGACACTGCCTGCTGAGGGAGGTGACACTTTCCAGCAGCAAAGGAGCATCGATCTGGCTCAGCATTTTGAAGTCCCTGATGAGTTTACATTACCTTTCTGCTGGAGTCCTTCTATTTGCATCCACTGCCTGTGTTTTTACCCCTGCTGCTGCTCAGCTCAAACACAGCTGTGCTAATACACCAAAGCCACACAGCTAATCCGTTCTCCTCTGATCTGTTTTCAGGTCTCATTTGGCAAACGGAAGGGGGTGAGACCAGTGGGAACACAGAGGAGAGACGAGCCCTTGAGGTGTGTCCTGGGCCAGTCTCTCCCAAGGACGCTGATGCAGGCTTTCGTTTTGTGAGAATCACAGAATCACTGAGGTTGGAAAAGACCTGCAACACCATCAAGTCCAACTTTTGAACAATCACCAGCTTGTCAACCAGGCCAGAGCGCTGACTGCCATGTTCAGTCTCCTCTTGAAAACTCCCAGGGATGGAAGTGAACCACCTTGAGCAGTCCCTTCCAATGCTTAACAACCCTTCCCATGAAGAAACTCTTCCTGATCTCCAACCTGAGCCTCCCTTGGCAGAGCTTGAGGCCATTTCCTCTCATCCTGTCCCTTGTTCCCTGGGAGAAGAGAGCAACCCCTGCCTGGCTACAGCCTCCTCTCAGGGAATTGTAGAGAGCAAGAAGGTCCCTCCAGAGCATCCTTTTCTCCAGGCTAAACATCCCCAGCTCCCTCAGCCTGTCCTCACAGGACTGACTCTCTAAACCCTTCCCCAGCTCTGCTGACCTTTCCTGGGCATGCTCCAACCCCTCTTGACCTGAGGGACCCAGAACTGGACACAGCACTTGAGGTGTGGCCTCACCAGTGCTGAGTACAGAGGAACAATCATTGCCCCGGTCAAAAAAAGAAACCACTTGGCTGAGTTTCTCAAAAGGTTCTGATCATTCTTAGAACTCACATCCTGGAGGCCCAGGTATCTTTCCAAGAGGAGCTATGATAGCTCAGTTGTCCTGGATGAGTGCAACCATTGGGAACTCCATCCTGCCGTCCAAAACGTGTGGATTGTGAGGATGGAGATATTCTTCTCCTCCAGCCTCACCCTGTCATGCAGTGACAGTGCCCAGTGCAACACTCCTCAGAGGAACTTGGCTTTCTCTGAAGGAAATTTGAGCCCTTCCACCCGGACTTATTTTAAATATTCCTGCTAGGTCTCATGAGTAATGTACCTACACAAAGACATCTCAGAAAATGTACAGATTGTACAGGAACATAAATTTTGACTGAGCAAGTGATGAATAGAATGCAGAGTAACATCCTCAGATTTTGGGCAAAGAATATATAATCATTCAGTGTTGTTTGCGAAACATGTCAGGCTCTGTCAGGAAGAAGGGTTATAAATAAATGTGAGGGAGATACTTTAATAATGCTATTTCATATACACTCAATAATGAACTTTAATTATTTCTTTGGGTTTCTTTCTTCCTTCGCTGTAGCAGATGAGTCAAGCCCAGATGTGTAATGAAACTGATACTGGCATCACAGCATTTTCTTTAGAGGTAGCTGAAAGAGCTCTATGGATCAGCTGTCAAATCATTTCTCCTCCTGTGGGGTTTCCTTCATGCATCGCACCCAGAATTTAATTCCTCCACATATGGCATGAGTGAATCATAGCGCAAGGAATTTTCTTGATGGAAAAGATTTTTGTGCAGACAAGCGGCCTTCTCACATCACTTGTCCCGAAATGAAGCCAAAGTCATCTTTATCACAGGCAGTGGAACAACCTGCCAAGAGGAACCAGTTGCCATGGTATAACATCTACACCTTTGCATTCTGAAACCATGAAAACTAATTTAGAGCTTATCAGTAACCTTATCAACAAATATTTGCAGCAGGGAAGGAGGAGATTGATTTGTTTCCTGCTGTGATGCTGGGAATTAACAGAGGATATCAAAAGGAAAGCTCTGAGGTGTTAAATGTAATGATATGGATAAATAAGAAATATCCCACCAATTCCTTGGCTTTTCAGTAGAAACTTGGAAATGAACAGAGGAAGGTGTCACATCACTCCTTCTGCAAAATGACTTCCTGTCAATACCTGCAGTGACTACACGGCTTTCTTGAGGAGGAAATCACATGTGATGAATCTCACTGAAAAACTTTCATTCTTCCTTCCACCTTTCCTGCTCTGTAAGGAAGGAAAAGAACAGCACAACCCCACTGAAAGAAACAGGATGTTCCCCAAATCCCCTCAGCAGGAAGAGACCATGGCCCAATTCCTCTGCTCTCAGAGCTTTCAAACTCACTAAGGGCTGCACAAAAGGGTCTGACTTCACTTGCCAGGTCTACTCCCAGTCCCATATTCAATATTCCATGATAAACAGTGGGCAAACAAGCCCAGGAAACACATCAATTCTGCAGACTCTACATGCACTTGGCAGCTACTCAACCTATTCCTCTTTACAAACACATCAAGACCCACCAATTTCCATTTCCTTCTGAGAACGATGAAAAAAACCAGAACAAAAGAAACAGAACAAAAAACCCCAAGACACAGGAAGGCAGAGAACCCTGGCAGGACCTGTGGACTTGTGGAGAGATGATCCTGTGCTGGAGCAGTTTCACTGGTGTGACTTGAGACCCCGTGGAAGGGCCCCTCTCTGGAGGAGGGTGAGGAGGAAAGAGCAGCAGAGACAACTTGTGATGAACTGGTCCCATTTTGTGATGTTGGGGAGGAGGTAGAGAATTCAGGAGTGAGTTTTCCTGGGAAGATGGGAGGGGTACAGGAGAGATGTTTTAAGATTCAGTTTTATTTCTCATTATCCTACTCTGGTTTAATTGGTAAGAAATTAAACTAATTTCTCCACATCGAGTCCGTTTTGCCTGTGACAGTAACTGGAGAGTGACTTCTCCTTGTCCTTATCTTGACCCATGAGCCTTTCACTACATTTTGTGTCCCCTGATCTGCTGAGGGAGTGACAGAGCAGCTTTGGTGGGCACTGGAATCCAGCCAGGGGCAACATGTCACAAATGGGGATGGGTTCCTCCCCCTATGGACAGAAACATCTCAGTTTGAAAACTGTTTGTGATCTGCAGTGGCATCTACTAAAATTCAGCATTAGAAGGTTTCCCAACTCACCTCCTATTTCATATCAAGTCTTATATACAATCACCAGTTTGTAAACAAAGAAGCAGTTCCAAATAAAGCAGTTCCAAAAATAGTGCACAAAGCTCCATTACCACACTTTAAAAAACCCTTGTTTTGGTGGTCAGTTAATAATTTGCAATGTTTTCCAGCTCCTCACAGCTCAGAAGAGGAAAAAGCAGCACTGGTGAGCCCTGAGACTGAAGAGGGAGCAAAGAGAGAGTCAAGAACACAAAAGGGTGATTAAAGGGATTTTGTGTGAGCTCAAGTCCACAGTGGGTCAATGCCTGAAGGCTTGGAAGCAACAAGCAGTGTAAGGAGGAGAAAAAGGTTTTATAACTTTGGATATCATCAAGCTCAAAATAAAATACACCTGAAAATAAACAGGATTGGTGCAGGACAAGAAAACAAACGACAAACCACATGCTTTGTAAAATGAGTCCCTTTGGGTCAAAACATATAAAAATAACAACAGCAACAACAAAAGGCAGACACCAAAATATTTAAACAAAAAAAATTGCTCTCTTTAAACAAAAAAGCTCTTTCCCCCACTTTGTTTCTGTGCAAAACTCTCCCTCTTAGCCCATTTTTTCCAGGCTGGGACTGCCTGGCAGCTCTGACCAGGCAGGCAGGTGTCCAACAAAGGATATCACCTTTACCTGCTCTTGCACCGATGAGCTGACATTTCTTGTTCATTCACATAATTTTGAACCTTCTAAACTCAAAAATAGCGAATTAGCATTACCCCATGCTACACCAGAAGTGTGTCACCCTCTGCCATTTATCAGATGACCTTCCAGACCCTACTGTGCTAAGCCAGAAGTGCTGATGAGCAAGACCTATGCTCACCTTTGGATGCCAAAATTCTGTGAACTGGGTGGGGAGGGGACCTGCACAGCGCTGTGGACTTTACTAAAGACGAGAACCAGATAAGCTGAGACTAAAAATTGCCAGAGTCACAGCAGATGTGACATAAAGCTCAAAATTGTTGTCCCTAGGGACCTCAGAAGTAATGTATTTATACACAAAATCATTAATATTATACTTATTTAAACTCAATTTGTTTGCTCTCCTTAGTACAGAGAGGGGACATGGAACAGATTTCCACAACTGAGCAAGGGATTCTGTCTTCAACAGACACACAAAACATCCTGTTTCACCCCAACTCTTTAGAGAGTTTATTCTCATCTCAGTGATTCATCAGGGCTTCCCTGACACCGTTTTCATCTGAGCCCTGTAAAACCCAGCTCCTGTCTCTGAGCGATTCCTGTGCCAGCAGATGGCACTCCAAAGTGTGCAGCATCCACAGCTTCCCTCACCCCACTCCCAGCAACTGCTGTAAAAGGTGTTGTTTTGTTTTAGGGGTTTTTTTTCCCCCTCTGCCTGGCTCTTCATTGGTGCTTTTAATCATGTTTAAATACAGGGGTCAGCTCAGGAGCTCCCACCGCAGGGCCATCAAACTTCCCAGTGCTCAGCTTCCAGAAGAGGTCACTATGTCCTGCTGCACATAAAAGCCACACTCCCAGTCTCTTTCCTTAAATCATCTACCCAGTTACAAACTGCTGGGCACAGAAAGGGAGAAAACACCTTCCTCACTCACCAGAAATCAGCTGAGATTGCAAGAAGGTGCTTTGGTTTTTTTAAAATTTTTGTTTTCTGGGTGGTTTTTGGGTTTTTTTAAGGTAATCATTTGTGCTTTTCAGCAGGTCACTGCTGAGCTCTTCATGAGTATGTAACCCAATACAGAAAGGAGAAGGGAAAATCCTTAAAGCAAAAAATGTTGCAAATCAAGAGTTTCAATTGTGTCGAGTGTAATACTGAGTTAAGGTTCTAGGAACTATTTCAACAGTTTTATTACATTCAGGACTTTACAAACTCAGTGAAGGTAGAAAATAAAACACTGAATCTTTTCATTTCATCCAAGTGAGGTGTGCACAGCTCACAAAAAATCCAGGGCTTGCATAGACTGGAAACAGGATCTCTGGCTTTGCCCCATGGAAAAGTGGATTCATGGAAATAAATATTTATGGTTTCATCCAGTTTCTCCACGGCAGTCTTTGTGCCAAGGAAGACCTTGGGAACCTCTTGTCTGTGAGTTTGGCTTTGGGAAGTTGCACAAAAAGGGGCAGAACTTTTTGTTTCCCATGAAGAAGAACTTTCTTTGCTCTACCTTTCCCAGCTCCCTTCCAGCATCTGGAGAAAACAGTGAGACAAGAGGTGAGACTGAGACCTTATCTGGTTTAGGGAGCAGGGAAAAAGTCCTCTTGCACCAAACCAAATTAATCCAATTAGGCCACTGGAGTGACCCAATGCTCATCCCAGGGTACCACGTGGTAGCCCAGCTTTAATTAAAGCAGATTAACAAAGGGGACACTGCAAAGCTTTTCTGTGTTTTACTGCAGGGGACATTGTGAGATGCAGTCCTGTCACCTCGCTGCTGAAGTGACAAGCTGCCCATTTGGACAGCCACAGGAAGAGAAGATCTGTGATGGCATGGCTGCACCTCTTCTCCCAGGATTAATTAAGAGCTTACAGGGGTGAGCAGGGACGTGGGTGATGCTCAGCAGGTACCAACCACACAACTGTGATTTGCTCCTGACAGTGGCAGTGATGAGCAACACTCATGGGTCAGTTTTTTCATTCATAGAAATCACAGAATAACTCAAATCAGAGAGGAGCCATGAGGACCATCAAGTCCAACTCTGTTCCATTCTTACCTACAAAAGCATACCCAGGGAATTTTCATTTTGCTCGTGGTGTAGGCTCTGAACCATCACTTTATTTCATATTTGCGACAATTGGGTGAAAAAGTCTCTTAAACTTCAGGGAACTGTTTGCTTCAGAGGTTCCTTCTCAAATCAACAAGTTTGTGAGAATGCAGTGGAGAACCTCCATCTGTGTTTAGGTGAACATATTTATTTTATTTATCACACAGACTGTTGCTATCAGCTCAAAAATAACTACTTGAAATGTTATCTGCACCACATGCCTTATCCTACAGAGCCTGTTGTGTTTTATAATGACACTATATATAAATTACCTCTCTGATATACGTCCAGCTTTATGAGTTAGCTCCAAAGGAATTTCAGCATCTTGGATTATCATTAAAAGTGAGGATGAAACTATAACAAACCAGTACATCAGTGAAAGTTTAGCTTGGCAAAAACAACATAAATTTGGGTTACAGTTTTCAGCTTGAGGAACAGAATAAAGAATCAGAAGTGTGATTTTGTGTTTCCTCGTGTTTTCATAAACCAGAAATAACTCTGACCAATTCAAAGAGCCTGAGCAACCTGGTCTGGTGAAAGGTGTCCCTGTCCATGGCAAGATGTTGGAATAAGATGGTTTTTAAGGTCACTTCCAACTCAAATAATTCCATGAGTCTTTGATTTCACAGGTGGGATGCAGGATAAAGGAGGTGACAGCATGCCTTCTACACAGGAGTGAAAGGGGTTTCATATATTTATGGTGGATATAACATTGTTTATTTAGACCTTGTAAACAAATAAGATGTGCCCTAGAAAGATCAATAAATATCATTTTTGTCTTCACCCTGGTGCAGCAGGGGTTAACATATTTCCAAACACATTTTTTAGTGGGAAAATACCATTGCTGTCCCCATTTAATCA
This sequence comes from Pseudopodoces humilis, assembly GCF_049639895.1. Classification (NCBI taxonomy): domain Eukaryota; kingdom Metazoa; phylum Chordata; class Aves; order Passeriformes; family Paridae; genus Pseudopodoces; species Pseudopodoces humilis. The sequence continues at coordinate 2,592,947 of NC_142200.1, read as the reverse complement.
TGTGATAAATGCAGCCATCAAAGTGGGTTTAGAAGAATACAATTTCCTTCCTTTCAATAATTCATCTCCACAGGGGGGTTTAAATGTATTAAATAACACTGCATTCACTTTGGAGCAAGGTGACTCGCTCAGTAAGGTTTCACATTTGTTACTCCAGTTGCTGCATGTGATCTTTGCCAGGGCAAAAGTCAATTTAGACTCTTGCAGTGCAACTTAGGGAAGGTGGGGTTGAAGGAAGGGAGGTGGATGGGGTTGTGTGAGCAACCCCCTCACACCAGCAGAAACCACTTCCACTGGGCAGAAATGCTCACTATATAATTATGCTTCTGAAAAAAAAAGAAAAAAAAAGTCACGTATGGGGGGAGTCAAGCCCATAAAGTGAACAAAATTCAAGCTTTTAATTAATTTTTTAATAATTATTGTACTGCCATTGTGGCCACACACGTCCTGCAGACCCAGCCTACGTTTCATCAGCTCTGGGATCCTGGCCTGTGTTTGCTCTCCTCTTCCACTGCTGTCACACAGATCTGACACAGCTGCCAGAGGTGACCCTCACTGCCCAGAAAAGCTGCATGCAAGGACAAAGCTCTCTCAGCAAGGTGAGTGTCCATCCAGCTGACACTGTATTTACAGTTATATTTCATTTTGGTTTTGATTTGTATTTATTTATACTGATGTAGGTGCAGATATCTACAGATACACGTATATATTTATAGATACACAAACCTGTGCCAGCAGTGCTGACTGGAACCATGAACTGCCCACACTCACGGGGTAAAAAGCAACACTCAGGAGGAAAGAGGACTCAGAATTCCTTGAGAGCATGTCTGGATCTCATATAATAGGTGAAAAATGCTTTTCTTATCTATGTGGGTGCACTGACCCCCTCCATGAAGAACCCAACGTGGCAGGAAGATGAGCATTTACAGTATTCTTTAAATTTAGGGGCTGGCAGTACTGAAGGAGGTAGAAAGGCTGGAGAGGGATTTTTGGCAAGGGCATGGAGTGACAGGACAAGGGGGAATGGCCTTAAGCTGAAGTAGAGTAGATTTAGATTGGGTATTTTGAAGAAATGCCTCCTTGTGAGGGTGCTGAGGCCCTGGCACAGTCTGTGGCCCCATCCCTGGAAGTGTTCCAGGCCAGGTTGGATGTGGCTTGGAGCAGCCTGGAATAGTGGAAGGTGTCCCTGCCCATGGCAGGGGTTTGGAACTGGATGATCTTTAATGTCTCTTCCAACCCAAACCATTCTGTGATTCCATGAGACAGAAGCGCAGCAACCACCCAGGCAGCCACCACAAGCAGTGGGGAGAAAAAAAATATTTGCAGATCTGTCTCTGGCTATGGAAGAACAATAATGTGGGCACCAGCTGAGTGATGTGTCCCAGCCTCTGGGCACAATATAGATTTTTCAAAGTGCTCTCTGCCATTAGCAAGGCTGGTTCATGGCCGTGTTTCAGCCTGTGGCCCCGAACGCCTCCACGCGACCCCGGTGTCACCGTCCCCTGGGCACAGCCCTCCCTGCGGGGTCCCTGCAGGTCCCTGGGGTGACAGCAAAGTGTTTCCCAGCATTTGGGAGCATAAAAGCAAGTGGTTGCAGGGCTGGGGGCGAGGCTGGCACTTTCCAGACAAAGTAGCCCCTTGATTTGAGGCTCCAGCAGTGACTCAGAGCTGGGGTAGAGGAGCCAGAGGAGCTGCTCTGGAGGAGGGTTTGTACAAAAGAACCCCTTCCCTCGCCTTCATCCTCTGCCCACACAGAAACCTCTGTCCTTTCTCACTCAAACAAAAGGAATAAAAAAAAGAAAAACACACAAGGGAACAAACAAACTTAAAAAAAAACCTCTTAACTAACCAAAACCCAGCTATTGAAAATTCAGTTTTCACTCAGACTATCAGCCTAAGTGCTGATAGAAGCAGCTGCAGTTTCTGGTTCCATCAGCAGGCACAGGCAAAGTGGGATGGTCCCTTGAAAGGCACTTAGTAGAGGATTGCCAAGGAAAATCCACAACATTCAAGTTGTTTGGCCAATTTAGGAAATGACAAGTTCCCCCAAATTGGGCTGGTGCCCCCAAACTTGATGATACATATTCCTTTTTCATACAGGTTTGATCTTTTCTTACTTTTCTTCTCTTGTAGGGTAAGGAGATTGGAATGTTACTGGAAGCTCACACCTCCAGCTTTTGACAATTCCTTCAATTAAAGCTATAGCAGCATTTGGGGTGTTTGTAACCCGTTTTTTCTGAAGCCCAGAGCATTCCTGGTGTCCCATAAAACCTGCCACCGGCAGCATCTGGAATGAGGGTGTTTTCCCAAGGGCTCTGGTGCAGGATTCTTCATTTTAAGTTTTACAGTTGAAAAATGCTGCCTCCCTGACAGAAGGGGAGTTTGATGCTTGCTTAAATTCTGTGCCTATGAAGCCCACTGGAATTTTTTTTTTCCCAAGATCGTGGGCATGCTGAGAAGAAAAGACCTTCCCTTCCCAGACACACTGGAAGCAGAGCAAAAGTACTTTGGGATATTCAGAATAGATTCCACCTCCCTTGAAAATAAAGGGAACAAATTAAAAGATTAAATGTGAATCTATTTCCATCCACTTATTAAATCCCTTTATGAGAATCTATTTTTCTACCCCCAAAGAGGCAGAAAAAGAAAATATTTAAATTTTCTTACAAAAATTGCTTTAATGACTACCTTAAAAAAAAATCAAACCCCTTAAAACCAAACAAAAGCCCACACTTGAGTAAAGTCAAGAGAAAAATAACTGTGTGATTTAAATGCTCCGTATTGACAACCCTAGGAACAGGGGAGTGGGTTGATTACAATATGGCTTTTAAAGGATGCACAGTCATTTAAAACAAAGTTGACATTATTGAAATAACACTTTTTACAGAAGTAGCTGCATCCCAGATGACCTTGAAAAGACACAGCATTCACTACCACATATGCAAGATAAATTATCACTAAAGCTAAGGCTTGATTTCCTGAGATACAGCAGCCAGACTGGAACATTAGGAACTGGGATGATTTCTCAGATAAGATGGTAGAGTCAATAAGACAAATGTGTAAATAAAAAGCTCCATTTGTTGGAGCAAAAGCTGTATTTTGATTGTGGGAAATTAAATTTTGCATTTCAGGGAAATACAGGCCACGTTCCCCTCACAAATGTGGAAGCTGGTTTCAGACATGAGGAGCATGAGGAGCATCTACTGCATTAAAAACTCATCATTAATTATGGTTCTAAATGAGCTGTGGGTGTTGGCTTGGCCTGAGAGATCCCCAGGGTGGCACAGTCTTGTAGCTGTGCTTATACAACACCTTCCATGACAAGGGCCAGGTAAAAATAGAAGCCCAAATAACCAAAGTCATTACACACTCACATACATATATGCAGTTTTTGCAGACATTACTGCCAAAAAAAGTTATTCTTCCATAAAGCCGAGGCCTGGATCTCACTGCCCCAAAAATGAGAATTTTACTCTAATCACAGAAAAAGAACAACTTCATAAACACAGGAAGAAAGGGAGAAATTATGCTTCCTGTGGGAAGGAAGTCCATTTAAAGCAAGAATAAACTGATGCAGTCGGGAGAAAAAAAATAATAATAAAAAAGCTTGTATATGCAAATAGACATTGATTATCCATCTTTGTGCTCCTAAGAAATATAATTTACTGACCTTTGAGAGATGGGTCAAATAGGCCCATAGAATAAGAAACAAAGGCATCTTTTTGGCAACTGCCATGTTCCAGAGCAGTAATTATCCTGTCCTCTCCCCATGAGCAGCAGGAAATGAAGAGGGATGCCATTACACCATGACAATTACTGTAATTTTAATTTCTAAATATTGCTAGGAAGCTAGGAAACTAGGAAAGCTTCCTCAAAAAAAAAAAAATAAAAAAGAGAGAGAGGAAAGTCTGTTCAGATTTTTGATGTGGTTTTAGATAAAACTCATTCCCCAGCTAAAACAGAGCTTAAAACAGAGCTGTGCTTCCCCTTCTCCCACTCCCTTGGGGGAACCACCCACAAAATCTCCATGGTGAGAAAATCCCACTTTCCTCCCCATTAGTGGAGAAGAGGGAATTGCAGAGAATCACAGAGTGGTTTGGGTTGGAAGGAACCTGAAGGATCATCTTGTCCAACCCCCTGCCATGGGCAGGGTCACCTTCCTCTATCCCAGGCTGCTCCAAGCCTCATCACTTGAACTCATTCAACCACTGGCACAAAACCAGATTCTTTCTATCAGAAGCAGATGATGTTGGATGCACAACAATTATAAAAAATTAAAAAGAAGGATTCTTTTCATCTCCTGTGCCCAGAGACATTATTTACTCTGTTGTGGGATTTTCCACAGCCTACCATTAACTATTTTAACATTATGAATAATCTATTCCATTCTATTAGAACATTATCATATTATATCCAGTTGTTGCACTGTGGGATGGATTTCAGCCTAGAGGACACGTCTGGTCAGCTGTCCAGCCTCTCCTGCACTGACCACACTGTCCCAGGCTCCAGGGAACACCTGAAATACTCCCACTCCTACACTGGACTCTGCCTGGGAGGAGGAGTTTGCACCTTGGTGCATCTGGTCGGGGGGAGAAGTGGGATTTGAAGCCCATCTGTCCCAAAAACAATCAGGAGCAGAGGTGACCTTATCCCCAAATCCTCTCTCTGCTGTAGGCTGCACCAGCAATTCCCATCAACTGGAAACTACCTTCCAAAATTCCCCTTAACGAGCCTTTGAGGTCTCATTTTGGCCAGCAGGTAAAGACTTAAAATTATTTTCACAGATTCAAGGGAAAGGGCTTTTTTCCTTTTTTAAAATTGTTGCCACAAGGCACGCTCAACAATGATCATTTAGTGTAGCAAAAAGTTGTGTCTTTCAGTACATGCACCTATAGAACTCCATCGATTTGTCTATACACAAACACATTCCTACAAACACATATTTGATTAAGAATTTATATAACTTCAGGCTTCAAGGAGTTTTGGATCAATGCCTTTATTTGGCCTTTATAAACAAATAAACTCAATTAAAGAGTACTTACAACAAACCACAATGGGCAAGAAACTAATTTTCCCAAGGCTTCCCCATGGCAATTTTTACCTGTTACGTGGGTCTAGGGAATCAATTACTCCCTAAAGGGAAATTATTAGGGCTTGTGTTACCCAACATCTCACCTTTCCCACTCACCAGAGAGGAGGAGAGAAGTATGGGGACAGGCATCCAGAAAAATGAGTATTCTTTAGGCCTCTTACAATTTGGTGTAATAAATTAAAGTATAAATAAAAGAGAACAAAGCCCTGCAGGCAAGCAGTGTTTGAATCAAGGCTGGATCTGCACCAAGTCACTGTGCAGCTTCACAAGGCCCATAAATCAGGTCTCCTGAACTATGTAGTATTTTGCATTACTCTATAGGGTGTTAAGTTTAATGCCTTAATATATTCACATAGTGGTCAGGTTACAGTTCCTGTGGGAACCATAAATTTGTATGTCCTGGCCAATCTGCTGCTGGAAAAATAATAATAATAATGTTAAAACTAACCACACCCCCACATTGCCTTCAGCAGGCTTTATACCTTTAATTTTTCTCCTTTCTGTACTTGAGGGAGGAAGAAGAGGTGTGCAGCTGTGAACGTACAGGGAAGCTGAAGCAGATGTGAATTAATTTTCACCCTTTTCTTGCATGAGGGCTTGTTTGTCCCCAGCCCAAGAGTCACTGAATGAAAACCATTTGCTCTTGGGTGTGGTCAAGCCTATTTCTGAGTCAGAACACAGGACATGCTACAACCTCCTTTTTCACAATCCAAACCACTTCACCTTCAAGCAACAGCTACAAGGAGAAACAACCTGAGCTGATCCAGTTTACCCAATCACTGCTGATTCTGCCTGACCCAAACTGATCCTGCTACAATCTCCCAGTGGTTGGATTCCTTCTCCTTTGCCTGGTTTAAGGGGTTATCTCTGTCCCATTCCTCCTCCAGCCTCCTTTTGCTCCAACCTCACCATTACTCACTTAAAGTATTAAAGATTTTAGTATTTTCATCTGACATCCTATGCTTTTTCCCATATTAAAACTCTGTTTGCTTCCAAAGAAAGTTGTATTCGATATCATCAAGCAACTTCAACATACCAAAGGAGCTGGTTTCACCCAGGCTTGCTCCCAGTGCCAACAATTCTCAGTAATTAGCACTCCTCATTTTATTTGCACTGGTAAATGGCCAGCAGTTATGGAGCAGCCATGGCCATGCCACCACCTGGTAGCCCAGGCAGGAACAGAGCTGTTCCCTTCCCTGCAACCCACTCCACCACAGCAGTCAAACAAAGCTGGTTAAAAGCCCAAGAAGTTATGCAATACAGGCATGAAAACAAATCACAGTTAATTTGCACAAAATGACCCAATAAATATTTGACGTATGTGGGATTTGACCACAGTTAAAGGATATGTTACTTATGCCCCTGTTCAACACAGATCTCCAGCTGGTGGACAAAACCAGATTGTTAATTTTTATAAACACAGAGCTGAAAAGTAACATCTGTGCACAATCTCTCCAAAGGTAGCAGTGGGAACCCTCATTCTGGGCAAAGGAATTCATCAGCCCTTTGGTACCTTCATTTTATTTCACTAAACCAGCTAAGCCACAAGGACTAAGGCAGAATTGTAATTGCTTGACTCTTAGTTAATATTAAAGCTTTGGTCCATTGATCTGCACTAATGATGGGGTCTTCAGTGGCACCATTCCACTCTTTTTTTATAGAGAATCATCAATTCAAAGTTACAAAGTACAACTATTTCTTATATACATTAAGGAAGTTGTAGAAAACCAGGCAGCACAAGGTAGGGAGAGAAAAGTCATTAGGAAAGCAGAAAACCTGATGATTGCCCCTTAAGTGATAAATAGTATCAAAAATATCAGAAATAATCACTGAAATTAGACACAGAGTGCTGGGTTTTGGTGGCACAGGATCAGCTGCAAAGCCCACAAGTTTCTTAGCATGTAGGATTTAAGATGCCAACCTAATCTCTGTTGGACCCTTACTTCACCAAAGGATCTCCTGGCATCAAAACTCTCTTGGAAATCTGTGGAGATTCCTTAAACACACACACACACACACAGATATTAAATCTATAGTATTTTGCATTACTATTTATAAAAGACTACACATTTTTTCTGTATATATACATGTACACTTACACAAAGATATCTTTATAGTCTTAATAATTTGCATATGTTCACTGTCACACGTGCATCTAATTATATTTTTTATATATATTCACATACATGTATATATGAAACTGAATATGTGCATAATATATGGAGTAATCTGTATATATGAATATGTATATATATATGTATATATGAATATTTATCAGAATAAATATATAGACTCTGATTCTATATAGTATTTATTCATTGAAAAATTTCCTAATATGGGCTAAAAGAGAAGAAAAAGGCTCCATTTGCATATGTATATAATAGTTAACCACAGTGCAATGTAGCCAAAGAAACCAGAATACATAATCCCTCTTAAAACTGGAGACAGGATTGCTAAAAACTCTCTTTAAATTCTTCTATGAAATTGTCCCTGGAATGTGATTTCACTGTGCCTACAAGCCCAGATTCCAGGAAAAGGGGGTGTAGGACTGCTTTTCGATATATTTCAGAGCAGACAGAACTCCCATCAAGAATGGAAAAACGGCCCCATGAGGATAGAAAAGCAGAGAATAATTAAACAGGTCTTATATAAGTCTTTCTTCCCCGAGTCCTGTTATCTTCCACTTCCAAAGACGTCACACATTTCTACTGGAAAATAACACCTTCAGAGCAGGCAGTGGAGGAGCTCCAAGCTCTTCAGTACCATTAGTGGGGTTAAAAAACAGCTTTTTTTTTAGCACTGTACTTACTTCCAAACACAGAGACACACGTGAACTTACCTGTTTGGTGCTTCTCTGCCCAGTAGGGAGCAAAGCTTTGGATTTCTCTGCTATTTTCTGTTAAAAGGAAAAGGAAAAAAAAAAAAAAATCAGAGGGAAAATGGCTGAGAAAACAGAGTCCAAATATTTAGGGAAGGAGTCATATGAAGCTATTTTCTTCTGCTTTCCAAAGAAAATGACAAAGAGAAAGCTCTTACTCTTTAGAAAAAACAAGGAAGTATAAAAGCATTGAAAAGTTCAGTCTTGCAGGCATTAAAAGTCTTCAAAGCTTCCAGAATGACAAGGTTATCAAAACTGAAACAGGCATTTAAGGAATGACAGCTAGGACGTGGATAAGTAGCAATTTATCACTCAGATTGTTTTCCTGACGCAGCCGGGCATTCACAAACTGCTGTGGTTAATTTTGGCACTTCTGAACTGATGACAGTTTTTAAAATAAAAGAAATCCAACCTAGATATACAGTTCAGATGGACTGTACTCATGAACTTTAGGGAAAAAAAAGAAAAAGACATTAAAAAGATGGGTGTGTGTATATGGGGGTGGAGCTCTTCACCCAAATAATTCCAGCTTCTCATTCAAGACATAAAATAATTTCATTTAAAGACCCTGCACTCAGCTTCTTGAACAGGACCTGTAAATAATTTAAAATATGAGGCAGCACTAGAGATGATGCAATTCTATTACACGACAGGCAGGCTGTTGAACTGCAATTTTATGTACATCTATTTATTTATTTAATTTTTAAGGCACAGGCAGCAAGGATGGGAAATCAATCAGTCCAGAGTGTTTCTAATAGAGACACATTATTAAGTGCATGTTGCCAGCCAGATTTCATTACACCTCTCTAATTACAATATATCCCTCCCATTGTTGCAGGCATGCGTCAGACTCATTAAAGTGATATACTAAAGCCACCAGAGTTTGTCCAGGTTGTCTTTTGATTAATCCAGATATATCTCCTAACTTGCACTGCCGGGGAGGGAAGCAGTTTGGGAATGCTAAATTTAAGTCATTACTACAGTGTTTAAAAGCAAAGCAAATCTGCTTATCAGCAGAGCCTCCCCAGGGTAAAGAGGGTGAGTAAGAAGCAAATGAAGGAACTGGAGTTCAGGCTTTGTTTGTTTTATTAAACAGCTTGATCTTGGTGACAGATCCCAACCACAAGACATGCCTGGAAACTTTCTGGCACAGCCAAACAGCAAAGCAGAGACAGAAGTGGGGTAACATTTGAGTTAACATTTTCTGCAAGCAGGAAAGGTGAACTGTGCAATCACCTCTCCTTCTCCCTCGAGAGTGGAGGCACACCAAAATAATGTCATGGCTGAGCCAGGGGAAATGCTTCCCCCTGAATTTGGTACTGGGGAGGCCACACCTCAAATCCTGGGGTCAGTTTTGGGCCACTCACAACAAGAAGGATACTGAGGGGCTGGAGCATGTCTGGGGAAGGGAACAGAGCTGGGGAAGGGTCCTGGAGCACCAGGAGTAGCTGGGGGAGCTGGGAAAGGGGCTCAGCCTGGAGAAAAGGAGGCTTAGGGAGACATCACTCTCTACAACTCCCTGACAGGAGGGTGTAGCCAGGTGAGGATCAATGTCTTCTCCCAGGGAACAAGGGACAGGACAAGAGGAAACAGCCTCAAGCTGCCCCAGGGGAGGTTTAGATTGGATATTTGGGAACATTTCAGCAGAGAAAAGCTTGTCAAGCACTGGAACAGGTCAACCAGGGAAGTGGTGGAGACACTGCACATGTTCAGTAAATGTGTGGGTATAACCCTTAAAGAGATGGTTCAGGTGGTGCTGCGTTGATGGTTGGATTTGATGACCTTAAAAGTTTTTTCCAGCCTTAATTCTATGACACTATGATTGCTCAACTGACAAAGAAAGAAAAGAGGGAAGAAACTATTCACTAGCAGCCCTGTGGAGATACTTCAGGCTCCCAGAGGTTACACTCACACCTAACACATCCCCCGATTCACAGATGCGAGAGTGGAAGCAAGAGAGACACTCACTTTCTGCACAGCTCCGTATCTCTGGATGGCATCTGACAGCTGGTTCTTCAGCCTGTCCAGCTGAAGCCGTTCTTGCTGCATTGGGAAAAAAAGAAGGGTGGTTAGCAGATCTGTCAGAGATAAATCCAGTAGTAAGGCTCTGTCTGCAACCACGAGAAATTGTCCTGGTGGGAGATACCAAATAAATAAGGTGAGCACAAATGGTGCCCTAAAAGAATCAATCACACTGGGGCCACCAGGATGCAAGAGGATTTTATTTTAGGAAATGTGATGCTTTGGTCTTTCAGTCCAAGTTAGATTAAAAAATTCCACTTTGGATATTCAAGATTTTCATTGGAGAAAATAACTGAAGGGGTCTTTCTATAAAAAGTTATTTTTTCAGATGACAAATAATGATAGAATTGATTGCATCATTTGGGAGATTTACTGGATTTGATAAGTCAATCAGCCACAACATCTCCCCTCCTTTATGACTGTCAGAACCCAGCTTATCTTCATGTTTTCCAAAACTTGAAGTGACCCAAATGTCACTGCCTTTATGGCTGGAGCTTGCTCCAGCAAGATTTCAAACTATGTTTAAAAAAAACCCAAAAAAACCCAAAACAAACAAACAAAAAAATCTCTTCTTGGGAGGATGAACACAGCCTGATGTAAGTATCCAGCATGACTCCAAATCTCTGCCCTCAGAAGGAATGACCAAACCCAGACAGAACTGTTCTATGCCCTGGATTTCAGATTTCACATGTGCAGGAGCTCAGAGATGTCCAGATTTTACAGAGGGAAATGCTGCAAGGATATCACCTTAAAAGACAAGTGGAAAACAAAACTAAATCTACACTAAAGCCACTGAGCAGAAATGTTCACTTTCCAGCCATTTCAGCTGCTTCAGAAAACTGCTTGGGATTGCAAAAGTAGATTTTATAAAGGATGGGATAAACATTTTTAATTTTAATGGCAGTATTTTCACACACAGAGAAATATCCCAGTTCCTCATCTAAAGATTTAAAACCATTTTTAGAGCAGGGCAAGTATCATCATTTCCATTCTACAGATTAAGGTCCATAAATGTTACGTTTGTTCCACATGCAAAGTAAGATAAGATTGTCACCCTGGAGAGCTGATCTTATGCTCCAGCACTCACCCTACCAAAAAAATGGAATTCCAGATCTACCTCCATTCACATCCTTTGAGGTTAGTTTGGAATGAAGCCCTAAAAGAGCCATTTTCCGTCAGTCTCCTGCCTTGTAGCACACTGATCCACTTAGAGCAGCATCTTTGCTCCTGCAATACTATCAATTTGCTCAGCTGGGCATCCTGACTCCAACACCTCCAGCAGCACTTGGAGATTTATGGGAACTCAGAGAAAGTCCCATATTGCATCTCGCTTGGCAGTGCATTTCTGGTGGAAAATAAGGAAGAGAGGGGATAAAAAAGGATTTTTTTTTTTCTGTGTGTGCATGTAAAGCAATCCACAAAAAAATGGATTGGTGAGGACTGACTATAAAGCTCTGTAAGGCTTTTCATGCTGTGAATAATTTTATGGGAGGAGAGTTTACAGTGCTACACAGATTCCCAAGAGGGACTTACTGACCAGCAGCCAATATCCACCAGAACAATTTATTCTATGTAAGGGACAGCAGCTACAGGCTTTCTATCAAAATTTGTAGGTTTAATTACTAAAACTCCACTATTAGAAGAGTTAAAAAAAAAAAAAAGTTCAATTAATTGAAAAGTGAGCAGAAAAAAGTTATTATACAATGTAATAGAGAGCAGCAAATTTATTCCTCATATTACTGAAATTGTTTCTGTGCCTATTTCCTTCAGGTCTTAAATATTTTCCCTTCAGCTTTGCATTTTTCTCCCCAAGACAGTAAAACCTCTTCTCCTGAGAGTCCCCATGGGCTTCAAGGGCAAATAATGACATTCTTGTGTGGCACTGTAATTGGGTTTAATGTGACCTTGCCTGATTCCCCTTTGGGCCCAATTTATGTAACAAAATAGACCTGGAGATCAGCACAAAAAAAATAAAAACTAAAAAAAATTGCCCAGATTCCCATATCTCCAGGGCATCATCTTCTGTTTCATCAAGCTCAGATGTAATTATGCAAGAAAATGAAAAAAAAAAAAATAAACAAAACAAACAGTCCTTGCCATCCATCACTAGTCAAAGTGATTTGTCAAAAATTATTCTTGTATTAATCTTGATGTCTACATGTGGAAACAGTCATTACAGCCTTCCCTCCCCATCCTCTGGAGTAGAACATCACCCATTCATTTTTTTATTTTTTTTAGTCAGGCTGAATTGCACGCGGTCCTTCACAGGTTACCAAGGTAGCCTGAGATGATCCAAGTTTTAAATCCTTATCTCAACTGCCTGTTGGCAAGTGCCACAAATCCAGGCTGTAAAAACCACTTGGTCAGAGATGAGTTGTGTGTTTAGAGCAGTCTTATTTTGAGGTGGAAGGGCAGTGAGAACAGCTGAAGTAACACAAGACTTTGGAAAATGGCAGGTAGTGAGTGAGAATAAAACATGAACTCAGGAAAGTTCCTGACTTAGAAATCATGTAGATGTTGGAAGCAAGAATGTAGCAGAAATCAAGTAGAATTCTAAATTCTAATTTAAAATCCTGCTCTGATCTGGCCACAGTCTGTATTTATCTATCCCCAAAGCTGCCTTTGCACTAGCACACAGCATTGAATCAGTGTCACATCCAGACACATTCCACGGCTTTGGCCTTTCCAGACACTCAACAGACTCCCAAACTCACCTGCACCCCGTGCACCCACAACTGAGTCTTTAACCAATGCCAAACTCATTAAGCCAGATGAGTTCTGTAACATTTTCACCCAAACTGAGACCTTGAGATAGATGTGAACTGGCCAAAGGCTTCATTGTTGAGTTTTTGATTTCCAATTCCACACGAGCCAGTTCTGGGAGGAGAGCTGGTGTCAGCAGCTGTTTTCCCCTGAGTCATTTATAAGTGAAAACCACACTTGTTTGAGAGGAAAGGAAGTTATAGCAAGACAAAGAGCTTAACAGCTTTACAGCACCCACTGCCACTTCTTATTTTCATTATTCCTCCTTCCACAAGACCCATCATTCTCCCCCAACAGCATCTTGACTGACACATACCCTGGATGAGCCTCTGACAACCTCAGACAGCTGCTTGATGGCTTTGGTGCTAGTCGTGATGGTTTTATTAGTCTCCTGCTGGGTGGCATGCCTGCAGAAGAGAAGAGATGATGGGAATTGCAATTGAAATTAATTGCATAATGAGACACTTGGAGAAATCTATCAAGCTGCAGAGCAATTGAGACAACACAACAACAGCAGCACACAGGAGGGCTGCAGGAGTCCTGGGTCTTCACCAGCAATGGAAGCCAGAAGGAAATACTGGAGAAGAGATGCCCAATATATTCTTCCTGCTGTCAACACAAAGACAATGCCTGTGAACCATTCAAAGGGAAGTGATGAGGTGAAAACAGGGGGTGGACAGGGAATGAGATGGTTGGTATTGCAGATTTTCAAAGAAGGGCTGTACAGCAGGAGACAGGACTGGGGAGTTGCCTGATGGCTTGCCCAGGAAAATATTGCTCTCAGGAGAGAAATCCGAAATTGAGCAGGAGGAATTTACTTACCCCTTAATGACACAGTATCTCCAGGAAACACTGGGGATGTGAAGGTGCAGAGCTGCTTTACCAGCACTGAAACAGGCAGGAACCACTCACCCCTCCAGCCATGGGTGCCCCTCCCTTTTACACCCCAAATTCCAGTACCATTATTCCTTGTAAGCACTGGTTGCTGGCCTTGCTCTTTGAGACCATACAAACAAAGGGGAAGAGACATAAATGCTTCCCAAAGGTATTTATTAGCTCAGTCCAGTAGTTCTCAAGTTTTCTAAGGTCAACAGAGCACTCTCAGCTTATAAGCTTCTCCAGAGAGCACTTTATATCCTTTTAGTCAGAAAGAAATGGTTTTCCATGAAGTTTCGTTCAAAAACTCAATAAATACTTGGAAAAGATATTCATGGAGATTTTATTCATGGAGAAAATTACGGGTTTTTCTCCCTTAGAGGACACATATGAGCATGAGCCACAGTTGTATCAAAGACTAATTTTTCAGTGTTGTTTTTTTTTTTTAGAGTGCTGAGATTTGAAGTGAATGGAGGTTCTTTGATTAAAAAATGTCAAAATGTCTATTTAACATCCCTCAGTCCTGAAGACCCATGGCTTGTCCTGACTCTTCACCTCCTTTTTTCTTCTCTGTCAGCTCTGATGGAGAGCACCTCTTCTGATACTTGGGTCAACTCTTCCAGCACCTCCTTTGAAGACCAAGGCCAGTCCCCAGACAGCTTTTACCAAGCACAACCTTAATTACAAATACATTGAGACCTCTCTTGTTGAGGTCTTAATCCAAAGTTTGGCATTTTTTTCCCCCACTTCAATGTTTTTGTGCAGTTGGGAAAGCTGTCCAGGATCATGGAATCTAGGATGGCCTGGAATGGAAGGGACCTCCGAGATCATCCAATTCCATGGACTGGATGCCATGGGCAGGGACACCTTCCAGTGGACGAAGTTGCTCCAAGCCCCATCCAACTGGGCCTTGCACATTTCCAGGGATGGGACAGCCACAGCTTCTCTGATCAGCCTCTGCCAGGGCCTCACCACCCTCCCAGTAAATAAAATTACACCTGACTTCATACAAGTGAAAGCTTAGTACACCATGAGGACAACACCTCTTAGTTACAGAACAGGAATTCAGATGCGTGTCAAGGGTTGAACTCTCACACAGAAGGCATGGAATCCTTTGGCACCACACAAGAAGGAGAAATAATCCCATATGAAAACAAAAACAGATCCAATAACAAGTTATTACCTCTGTATATTTAAATTAATGTACAATTTCTGTGTTCATTCATCAAAATGCACTTCACCTACTGATGATCCCAGGACTCACCACAGCAGCTGAGCAATTACATCAATTTCTTTTCGTTTGAGATGGAAGAGGTCATATCTATCACAGACAAGTATTCCATACTGCCATTGCAAGAGAGGGAGCTGGGAATTGAATCCTGTCACATTGCTAACACTGAGGAGTGCACAGTCAGCCTGATCCCCAATCTCTTCATCAAGTATATCTTGCCACCAAATGCATGAATTCTATAAGCAGCAGATTCAAATCTCAGGTTTCCATATCTAATTCCTCTTAACAGAAAGCAAGATGCTGGAGTTGACATCCATTTTGCAGACCTCATTAAATTATGTGCCCACAGGAAATCTCAGGGATTTACATACCAGTAATTCCCCATCCCCAAAGTAAAACGGCTTGTCAGGCTCTTGCATCTGATCCTTCCCAACCTCTAAAGTTAAATAAAGTCTTCTTCATTTGCACTGTACTGTAAATTTTATGTTAGATATCTTATGTAATAAATTGGTGCTGGGCACGAACTTTTCTCTGCTGCAAAATAACTGGGGGCAGGAGTACAAAAAAATAAAAGTTCTGCCTTCCACCCCTTAATTCAAAATGCACTTTAACCAACACGCTGGTGCTTGATTTTGGCACTTCCCACTATGTTGCCAGCACAATTAACTTCTTATTCTTCAGTTTCAGAGATGAGCTCAGGAATCAGACAATGATTATATTTAATTTACATTAAATGCTATTGAGACCTTAATTTTAAAAAAAAGCCCTCTCAAAACACTGCTTCCTGCAATATTTTATTTTAATTTGCAATGGTAACAAGATATGTTGTTGTTGTTGGTTTTGTTGTTTTTATAATTAGTATTAACAGTATTATTAGTATTATTATCTGTCTTATACTCTGCTCCCCATGGAAGTACAGAAGTTAATTAAAGGGGTGCCTCTGATGAATAAAATTTCCTTCTCAAAAGAGTTCTCCACACAACAGTAAGTTAATACTCCATCCATGGAGCTGCCAAGTACCTAAAATACAAATGTAGTAAAAGTTTTACCTTTACAGCTCTGCTCTGAAAACAAACCCTGGAAGGGTAAACACCAGAGAAAGCATCTCTTAGGAGGAGTAACATCTCTTGCTGAGCATTTCTGCCTGCACAAACACTGCAAAGACAATGCACTAAATAATCCAGGAGATGCCAAACTGCTGCCTACGAGTTCCCCATGGCTGCTGTTTCCTTTGCTGGAGGAGCACGGTCCAGCGAATCCGCGATCCCCAGCTGCTCACAGTTTGTTCTCTGAATGATCATCTCTAATTTATTTATCCAGTTTTAAAAGGAGCGCTGCAAAGACGCAGATGTGGCAGTGGCTGCTCCCCTTATCCTTAGGGACACCAGGAAGGAGCTGAATTTCTGCCTCTGCTGCTTCTTTGAGACACTTGATGAATGACCAAGCCAGTGGAAAAATAATCGGACCCCAAGTGCAACAGCAAACACCAGCCAGGGATGGAGTTCTCTCTGCCTCACCGTGCCTGCCGATACTTACAATAATCCCAAAGAGCTTTGTTTTCCAGCTCCAGCAGGAAATGCCATTTCCACTTATAGAAAAAGACATAGCTTATTTTATTTTCGTCTGATCCCTAATGGAAGAGCAATAATGAGCTTTTTGGGCACAGATCAAAGATACCTTTGCTGTAGTGGTTTGAACATCATCAGATTCAGAATCCTTTAGCACAGGGCAACTGCACAGCCATGGAGTTGTTTTTTGCACTTAAGAGTGGCCACAAGAGTTAAGCCAGATAGTTCAGCATGAGTCAAAACTTGTCTTTTTCACAGCTGCTGTAATATTTACTGCAGACTTCTTACCCAAAAAAGAGGTGAAATCAGAGTACTTTGAGCAGAGCACCGAGCTGAAGGATCTGTGGCTTAAGCAGAAGTTTGTTCAGCAGCTGCATTTACATTTATTCCATCGCTGCTGGAGACAGAAATGCATAGAGAGCATTAAATACGCAGAGGCAGACTGACACCACAGGACATCTCCTTCCTGTCTTACAGATGGGTTCTATGAAGGACTGGTGGGTGTGGGAACAGACAGACCCCAGCAAACCTCAAATACACGTAGATAAAACTTCAGCATTGCCTACAGGGACAGCAATGGATCCTAAGGATGCTTTTCCTCTTTCTTCATCTAATAAATGTGTTTATAAACACATCCAATGGAGATTCTTTGTGGCCTGTGGTGGGGGACACCTGTAGCATGAAGTTCTGCCCTGGAGTGTGGTCAAAAACCTCAAACAAAGTCCCTTTTCTCAAGCTATTAGTGGTGGGCTGAGAGGGGCATCATGTGCTGGGTTTTGGTGTTTGAATTGTGTTAAAACCCATCTGCCACACCAGCCTCAAACCAACACCCTGACAGTGAGGCAGAGATTTGGCAGATGAGCTCTAAGCTGGCCTGCAGGCACATGACCGGCAGACAGCCCCTGTGAACTAAAAAAGTCCAGCCCACTTTCTATAGGGCAGGTTCTTCTAAGATATTCCTCCTTGGGAGTGTGTGTGTGAAGATTCATCCTTTTTGTAAAGGATGTGCCCCAAGGATGTCCCTCGTGGCTGAGTGAAAGAGATTTACCCACAGTCATTGCCCTGGGTGAGTTACATTGATCTCCAACAATTGATTGTTTTGGTAGCTTTAACATAATTTATTTAATATTGATTTGATATATTGCACTATCGTATCTGATACTATAGTAATAGTTTTAGCTTTTATGCTGCATAGTAAATAATTCTGATTGAGTTTGTTTGTCTAATCATTCATCATAATAAATAATCCATTTTTATACCGATATCTGATTTGCTATCAATAAATTCTGAGGGACAAAGTTGTAAACTTAGACTGTTGACAAAGTCTCGGCACAAGCCTGGATCCAGCTGCTCCTCTCTGAGGAGTTTAGAAAGAAAAGGGATCCTCTCAGCACCTCATGACTCAATGGGAGCCTCTCTAATAAACTTTGTCTAAAGCTCCCATTCCAACCTTCAATAGCACCTCTGAAATGATGCAGAGAATCCACACTTGAGTGGTGACCCAGCCTTGTGGTTTATCCTACACAGCCAGGATGATCCTACAGCAGAACCAGAGAATCCAAGGATATCCTGAGTTGGAAGGGACCCACGAGGATCATCCAAACCCAACTCCTGGCCCTGCACAGGACAATCCCAACAATCCCACCCTGACCCTGAGAGCATTGTTCAAATGCTCCCTGAGCAGGCTTGGGGCCGTGACCATTCCTTGGAGAGCCTGTTCCAGTGCTCCACGACCTTTTGGGGGAAGAACCTTTCCCTAATATCCAACCTAAGCCTTCCCTGACACAGCTGCAGCCATTCCCTCGGCTCCTGTCACTGGTCACCAGTGAGATCAGTGTCTGCCCCTCCTCTTTCCATCATGAGGACGCTGAAACACTCCTCTGTAAGATGGAAATTTTCTACAAATTCCTACAAATGTAGGAATTTTCTGCCTTAGATCACTGCACTCTAGAGAATCACAGAAATCTCATTCTCTAGGACGTATGGAAAATCATGCTGTGAAAAAGAGACACAGGAGTCCTGCAAGTTTATGGCTTATTCGAATGAATATGGCACATTGGAATGAAGGGAGAGAGTCCACTGGAGCACAGGCTTGAGAGGTTTTCTCTCTCGAGGTTCTGGAGGGTGCAGCCTCCTTTTATCCCAAATTCCCAGACACACGTTGCTCTCTTCCTTTCCCCATTGCCTGAGGTACCAGGAAGGTGCAGCCTTCCCAAACCACCTGCCACAAATTCCCCTTAAACCTGGAATTTCACCCCAAAGTTCAGAAGTTCAAACTTGTGCAGACCCACTTGTTTCAGGAGCCAAACTGTCCGGGTTCTATAACAATTCTTGAAGTTAATAGAGACATTAAGACCCATTTCAAAGACATTAACACCCATCCTCTTACCCAGGGAATTGTTTGTAAAGGCATTAGCACACATCTTTCTAATTAAGGACTACTGGCTCTGTTTCTGCATGATGAATGCAGGGAACATCTCCCACCTCTAAGCATTTATTATGAATGTAAACAAAGAAAGATGAACTAGGAAGGAAAGGCTGTTTTTTAGAAGAATAGAATCACAGTCTCACAGGGTGGTTTGGGTTGAAAGCAACCTTAGAGACCAAACCCTGTGCAGTGGGCAGGGATGCCACCCACTACATCAGGTTCCTCAGGGCCCCATCCAACCTGGCCTAAGTTGTTGCACTAATTTTCACCCAGCCCTAAAGTATATTTACTGGCTATTTAAGTATATTTCATCAAATGAGAAGACATTAAATCTATTTATTCTGGCTCTAAACTGACTTCCTCAGCCTTTTTTTCCCCCACACTTTTTCTTCTTCAAGACCTAATTGTGCATGTTGAGAAATAGTTTACAACAGAGCAAAATAAGAGCTCTAATTCTGATCTGTCAGCAAACCCCTTTGCATAGGTGTAAATCATCCAGCAGAGTAAAAATCAGGAGAAATACGGACTGCTACTTCCAGGTTTCAAGCCACACAATATTCTAAAATAAAAGCATCATGGATTTCCAATTTGCCTGTCACTTGAAAGTGTTATGAGACGTGGCACTATTTTTCTTACAGGAGCTATGGGGATGGTCTGTGGCTGTGTGGGAAAAGAAGAGGAGGTATTTCAAACCCACCTGACATGGGTGAAATACCATCTCTAGAGAGGAACACGGTTTGCAGTTCTGTTGTTCAATGGTTCTGCATTAAAACGCAGGAATTTCTGTCAGATAGCAGCCCTCACAAATTTCATCACACAAGTGCAAACCTTAGCAAATTTTTTCATGGCTTTTTCAATACCTATTTTTAAATACCTTTTTTGTCATGGCTTCTTAAAATTATATAATCATAAATAAAGAAGCAGTTCTTACTGAAATACAGAAAATGCTTGCTCCCCTGCAGGATTTGACCAGCTGCAGGCAGCTCGATATTCATTAACCACTACCAGCAAATTCAGATTTGTGTTTTTCAACGAAATTATCTGCAGAAATGTCTTTAAGAGCCCCCTCCCTTAACCCTGCATCACCTACAGATCAGTTCAGCATCGCCTCAGACTCCATCTGTCAAGTCATTGCTGACAGCTCTCACAACAGGACCCCATGGGAAGCAGCTCAACAATGTCACTGCCATTAGTCACCTCTCACTTTGTTTTTCTTTCTCCCACCCATACTATTCCCAAGTACGTTTTAATTTTCAAAGTTTCACTTTCATTCCTAATGGGAGAGCCACTTGAATCCTTTGTAACCGCCCTGCCAGCATTTGAGATGTATTACACCTTCCTCTCCCTCATTATGCAGTAAGCCTCTTACCTTATGAGAGGCAGAAATTAATTTAATTTGCTATAATTTAATTTTTGATGAACCCTGGTGCCTACTGATCATGATAGTTAAAATTTTATTTTTTTTTCCAGGTGCTGATTAAACTGCTTATTTCTTTTTTACCTATTCTTGCATCTTCGGTTGTGCTGAGGTAAACCATGGTCCTGCACCAGATTTCTGAAAAAAAACAAACAGATCCCTCCCTTCCCAGCCCAAGGACCTCAGCTGCCCTCCGTGAGCTCTTACTATTCACCCGAATTTCTGGAATTGCCCCGATAATCCTTTCAGCGCCCCGAGATAAACGGCACCAAAACTGTGACCGCTCTAATGGCTTTGCCTGTGCTTTCTAATTCTGCTGTGCCTTTCACATTCCTGCATTAACGAGGAGACCGAGGCTCAACATCTGTCATGGAAAGGTCACCGGGATGTGTTCCCGCAGCAATTCTCAGCGGCAGAGCAATCACAGAAAACACCTGAGCAGCACACAACCTACACAGAGCTGGTATCACTTCCTCCCTCCCTCCCTCCCTCCCTCCCTCCCTCCCTTCCTTCCTTCCTTCCTTCCTTCCTTCCTTCCTTCCTTCCTTCCTTCCTTCCTTCCTTCCTTCCTTCCTTCCTTCCTTCCTTCCGCCACTTCCTTCCGCCACTTCCTTCCGCCACTTCCTTCCGCCACTTCCTTCCGCCACTTCCTTCCTTCCTTCCTTCCGCCACTTCCTTCCGCCACTTCCTTCCTTCCGCCACTTCCTTCCTTCCGCCACTTCCGCCACTTCCGCCACTTCCGCCACTTCCGCCACTTCCTTCCGCCACTTCCTTCCGCCACTTCCTTCCTTCCTTCCGCCACTTACTTCCTTCCGCCACTTCCTTCCGCCACTTCCGCCACTTCCTCCCTTCCTCCCTGCCTCCTTCCCTCCTTCCTTCCCTCCTCCCTCCCTCCCTCCCTCCCTACCTTTCTCCCTCTCAGGGTCGCTGTGTTCAGGGCTCTGTAGAAGGAGTTAAGTCAACTTGCAGGGAGAGACAGGGAGAATTAAAAAACTTCCTGAGTCCTGCTTGCAGTCCAGAAATACAGAGGAAAAAATTCTATACTGTAAAAGAGCTTTATAAACTGGGGGAAGATGTCCCTGCCCACAGCAGGGGGGTTGGAGCAATGTGGTTTTTAAGGTCCCTTCCAACCCAAACCAGTCAATGACTCTGTGATGAAAAATCCCCCTTCCCTGGAACGGCAGAGATGTGGATCTCTGTGGATCTTAGTTTCATCCTCAAATCTGTTTGTGTGTGGACTCCAACAAATGCAAACTCCCTCTTAACAGCGTGCCCATTGCAGAACACAGGCCGGAAGCTACAGACTCAAAATCCAAAATGCAACAAATCCCAAGGACTTCAAGGAGATAAAAATGGTGACTGACGTATCTGCTTAAACAAGTTTACTCATAATTTATGCTCCTGGAGTGATTAGCTTGTGTTTGAGCACAGAATCACAAATATTGCTTTGAGGGTGCTCAGATGTGCCAGAAAGTGCCCTGCACACACACACAGACACACAGGTAGGAAAGACAGGGACAAATGGACAGGAGATAAATGGCACTGTGGATTAATGTAGTCTATTAGACTTCCCACACTCCCTCTCCTAGTTTTAGCATTTAACATGCATTCAATACTCAATAGGGCACTGTGAAAAGCAAAGATGTAGGGTACTTCACTGATGTGAATGAATGATCGATTGCTTCGGCTTTCCTTGAGAAATTACAATGGAACCATTGTATAACCACTGGTTAATAAAAGAGCCAGTACTTGGAGGATGAAAAGTTTTGGTGAAGAGAGATGTAGATTTTTTTTTAGGCTTTATTTTGATTTTAAAAGTTGTTTTTGCTGGTTCATGTGTTTTCTTGCCACCAAATTTTTTTCAGTGGCGAGAGCACGAAGAGCAAACATCTGCAAAAAGGCAACAAATCACATCAGTTTCTGAGATGTAGGCATTTTCATCCCAGAAAATACATGTTTCATTAAAAAAAAACAACAAAAAAAAACCAACATTGCTTAAACCCAGGCAATTTTAATTGAAAAATGAATCCATTTCACTCAAACGACTGCGATGAGTTTTGTTATTTTGTGAAGTGAGCAAGAAATCAAAGGCAAACAAACAGCTCCAGACACTTTTCAGCTGGCTGTGGTTATTTGTGTATTTCTAGTTAGGGGCATTAAAGCACAAATGCTCCTGTGTGTATGCTTAAATTAAGTGATGTGCCTAAACCGGGTTCCTCCATCAGGATTTAAGTGAGAAGGAAAAGGCATTAGCAGCAATTGTGCCCCTGGAATTGTCAATGTGGAGCAAACAGGCTGTCTCATACAGCCGTGAAAAATGTCCACCCTTGGACTAGCAGGAAATCTAAACAGAAAGGCAATGACCAAGCAATTCTTTTGCAGTCCAAAGAGCAGAGCCAGGTGGTTTATCATCCCCAAGAAAGTCAGCTTGAAGAACCAGCAAATACCCAGAGCCCTGCAGCAGTGCACAGACACAGTGGCTTCAAGCACAGCCCTGGCAGGAATCAGGTGCTGGGGTGTTCAGGAAGAAGATGCTCAGCAAAGGAAACACATTTGTTATCCTGATCCCAAATTTCATCCCAGATTATAAATGAAGGAAATGTCACCATCAAGTTCATGGACCAGACTGGAGGAAGGTTTGATTCACACTGGTTTTCTTGATGGAGAATAGGAAGGCAATCTTTCAAAACAACAGCACTGGGGACACCAGGTTTGTTAGAAATGCACATTTTAGGCATTATAAAAAGACTTCACAAACCTCCACACTGATGTTAGTAAATATTGCACTGTAAATATCAATTATTTAAACTGTGCAATGCAAATGGATTGGTACTTACAACAGGTGCTGAAGATGATGCAAACTCCACTAACATTAAGCAACATGCAAAGAAATCCAACATTTAGCCTGCTCTATTTGATTTGCTTTAGTATCATCACTGGCAGAGGCAATGGCACAGCTTTTGGCTTCTAAAACAGATGTTTTTGGATCCACAAGTTGGGTTTCTCCTGGCATCTCCTTCTTTTCCATCTGGAAACTCCATTCAGGTGGGACAAGATGATTTTGGGTTTATTCACCTAGGATTTAAATGCTACCTCACAAACAAATCCTGCTTCAAACATGGCTCATCCATAGAGTCCATATCCTTCTAAACAGAAAAGCATCTTTTGGACCTCTCATTACACAGACAGACCTCTTTATATCCCCCAAAACCACAGTCTTAAAATGCTTTATTTATGTCCCAATTTCACCTCCCTGGTCCCAACCCTCTCTGTCACATATTCTACAAAGAAGGAACTAAATTTTCCCTCCTAACCATTTCCACACCCCCAGCAATATGAACTTCACCAAAACTAAACACCATCCACAAGTTCTCTAATTCCTAAAATAAACAAAAAAAAATAACCCAAATAATTTCACACCAAGAGTTTGCTACTATACTTTTTTTTTATATCAATCTCCCTAAACCCCGATGCCAAATTCCAAATTCCCGTGTAAATCTCCTCAGCCCTGGCAAGGAGGTGAGGTCCATGCAGAGTGCTGTGTCCAGTTCTGGGCTCCTCAGTACAGCAGAGACATGGAGCTTCTGGAATGGGGCCAGTGAAGGGTGGTGAGTATGATTTGGGGACTGGAGAAGAAAATGCTGAGGGAGCTGGGGCTGTTCAGCCCCAAGAAAAGAGAAGTGAGAGGAGACCTCATCCCTGTCGGTGCCTGCAGGGAGGGCTCAGGGCAGGGACCAGGCTCTGCTCCGTGTGCCCAGCAATGGGACAAGAGGAACAGGCAGGAACTGGTGCCCAGCAAGTTCCACCTGGACATGAGGAAGAACTTCTTTCTGAGCACTGGAATAGATCATCCAGACAGGGAGTGGAGTCTCCCTCTCCGGTGATATTCCAGAGCCACATGGAATTCCTGTGCCAAGTGCTCTTGCTTGAGCAGGGGGTTGGGACCAGATGACCCCACTGTGGGTCTGTGACAGCCTGACCCATTCTGTGGTTCTGCATTCCCAAAACATTTCCCCAGCCACATCACCTGAGCTAGGACAGGACCTCCTGCCCCATCACATCCTCACATATTTCTAAAGCATGGCCACTCCCACCCCTCGCCTGTCCCACTCCAGCAACCGAGGAAAGTTGCTAGGACTTCTCAGTCTGGTCCTCTGATCACATTTTCCTTGATAGGAGATGTCCAAACCACTTCCTCATCCACCTAAAATTCATCCTACATTTACACCCACCATCGTCTCCTGAGCCAGACCTGCAGCCCTCAGCCTGCCTGGTGCAAAAATACTGGGACCAGAATGGGAAGCTGCGAACTGCTGCTGCTGCTTCAGACAGAAAAAAAAATACCTTCATGACTGCTTCTGAAGGTGATCACTTCCACTGCTGCTGAGAGCAACTTTAACTGCTCCATGTCCTGTGGGTTGAGCCCTCTGCTCCACCAGTGCCATTTCTGCTCACACTGAATCTCTTGTACCTGCAGCTCCCTCAACTCCACAGCAAGGGCAAACCCCAAGTGCTCCACAACTTTGTCTTTTCTCTCCCCTCCACCTCTTCTTCTGCTGGAAGGGGTTTTGGAGTACATTGCTATGCAGAGAGGGAGGTCAGCTGGAGGAAAGAGACATTTTAAAGTACAAAGTGAAGCGTAAAAGTTGATGTTGGTAACAGTGCTGGCGCGTTCTGAACACACTCCCTTGAGGCGCTTGTGCCAAGATCTATTTTTTCTGATTTTTTATTTTTTTTTTTTGAGCAGAAGACGGGAGAACAGAAAAATGTGAACACAACAAAAGGCAGGAATCAGCTTTAAAATATGTTTGCTTGAGAGCAGGAGTTTTTTTGTTGTGGTTTTATTTGTTTTCACAGTGCACTTTCTCAAAAGCACGGAGATGACTGGAAGGAATTGTGCTGGGAAGAGAAATGGATCTCAGCAGCCTACTTGCCACCTATTGCTCTATCCCTTATACTTCATATGCCTCTTTAAATCTGACATCTCTGCAACTTTCTGAACATAAGGGCAAGCTGTGAAGTACAAGGCAAATTAATATATTTATCCCACACAGAGTGCAATGCACTCAAAATATAGAGTCTAAATCTCTAAATGCTTTTCTTTCTCCTTCGCTGTCCTTTCCATTCACCTTACATTCCCCTCTGCCTGGCACTGCCTTTTGAGCAACACTTTAATTTAGCAGGCAGATAGATGTATCTGTCTCTTTTCAGGAATGATTACGTTTCCAAAACAGGCAAAAATCTTAAAAGAAATGCCACCGGTGAGACTCCTCTGCTCATCAGACCCACATTTCATTACTTTAAAGATCCTTCAGGCTCTCAGGTGACAATAATGCATAATTTCCAGCGTGCCAGGAGTCGTTCTTCCCCACCACCCTGCAAGTGACATCAGACCATAAAGCAGACGAGCACTTAGATTACAAAAACACAAGGCACTTTATTGGCCCATAAAACACTCGCTAGAGCGGCCATGTGAATGAAGACCCCATTTTGTGGGGCAATAAATTTTGCACCAGCACCCAAAAGGCACTGCTATTACAGGAGTTGTGCAAATAACCACCCCTGGTCCATGACAAAATCCCTCAGGCTGTGGCCAGGAGGACTTGTGCTCCACAACAATTAAAATGCACCACTGGTCGTCCAAAAAATTAAACTTCAAAGAGATCCTGCCCCAGTAAGAAAAGGGTACAAATAGATAATAAAAGGATAAACAAACAGAATAAAAGACCTGGGGAAGAGTCCATTACAAATCACCAGGCTCTGAGGTTTGTTTCAGGTAAGGCAAAACCCTCTTTCTGCTGGCAGAAGGAAATGGATGAAGCATTTAATGAACTCAGATACAGCAACTCTGTTTACAGGGAGGGCCAAGGGAAATATCCAAGTGTTCCAATCCATTCAAATGTGAAAACAGTGAGCCCC
The DNA here is from genome assembly GCF_049639895.1 of Pseudopodoces humilis. Taxonomy (NCBI): domain Eukaryota; kingdom Metazoa; phylum Chordata; class Aves; order Passeriformes; family Paridae; genus Pseudopodoces; species Pseudopodoces humilis. The sequence continues at coordinate 2,566,753 of NC_142200.1, read as the reverse complement.
CATTATCAGAAACCTCTGCTGCTGATAGCAAATGTGTTCTCTAGGGGGAAAATGGATTCAGCTTAAGAACCACTGTTAAGAGTCCAATGCAAGTTCTTGAAAGAAAATGACCTGATGAAAGATCAATAACGTTCCTCCTCTCCATGAATCGAGGCCCATGTGCAGAATAAAAAATTCCAGAGACTGATTCTCTGTTGTCTTGCTTCAGCATGAGCCATTGTAAACGTAACCAGGGTAGGAAATTACATATTTAAAATCATGTGGTGAAAATCACATTGCATTTGTGCAGGTAGGAACCCAAAAAGAGAAGAAAACAGAGAAAGTTACACTCAGTGCACTGTAAAAGCAGATGGAGCAGCACAAATGTGTCTCCTCGCAGCCTTAGTGCTTAAAAACAGGCTTTCATACAAAATGGTAAAGTGTGCTAAGTTTATGCAACAGCTGCCAAAAAGTTGAGCACATGGATCCAGCTGACAAGTTCCCTAAATAAATTCAGCAGCAATATCCATTAAAGGACCAAAGCACCACAGGAGAGATGCTACTGAAGCATGTGACTGACCTTTCCTTTTTAAATAAAAGGATTTTACATCAAAACAGGGTCAAGCTGGAATGCAAGAAGCTAAAGGGAGTAATCCTAAATATAATTTTTTTCATTTTCCTTCCTGGAGGAACAGAAGAGTTTGTTCACCTGAAAATGGGCTTCTGGAGTAGACTGAAAATCTGGGGGATTTCAGACACATGAGATCTTGGATAAATGGTGATGGCTCAGCTATTATAGAGCAGAAGGAGGCTTTCCCCTCCTTGTCAGCTCACTAAAATCTCTCAGTGTGTGCTGTGGTAGCAACAGGAGGCACACGTCAACTCCTAACTAATGGGCTGCTTTTGAATGATTTGAATCAATAAACCCATAGCTTTCTGAATAAAACCACTGAAATTAAAAGTTGGGATAATTCATTACCTGTAATGTCCTGCCCTTGGGTCACAACACCCCCTGCAGTGCTCCAGGTTGGGGCAGAGTGGCTGGAAAGGGAGTCATTACTATCCTGTGTTAATTCTTTAACTGAGAGAAATCAGCCAGTATCAGATATCCCAAATCCCAAACCAGCTTTTGGTTATTTTTTTTTCCTTTCAGGACCTCTCCCAGCTGAACAAAACACAAACACTGGGTGAGATCCAGACCCATAACTACTGATGCATTTAACATCCAAGCCACCCACCCAACCACCTCTTATCCAGGACTGCTCCACCCTGGAGCTACCAAAACACAGACTGTGGCTCTCTAGTTACTTAAAAGCATGCAGGAATTTAGTGTCTGCTCCTTCCATGGGTCTAAAAACACCAGTTCCATGGAGACAGGCAGATTTCCTTTCCTTAAATCTCTGTTGCTCTCCAGGCTGGCAATTCCTGCACAGAGAGCAGCACAGATAATTTCTGCTATCAACCCAAAAGTTGTACACTGTCCTCTGGCTGGAGCATTCACCTGGATCCCTTCCCCTTGCCCCAGAATTGCTGAGAAGGTGCAAAGTAAGCAAGCTGGAGGCATGAAGTCAGCATGAGTAAGTGATAAGACATGAATGAATCCCACCATTTTCCTTAACTGAGGTCTACAGTCACTTGAGGCTGCTGGAAGCCTGATCAGAGCTGGCCTTGTTCTTGTTGTTGGTCCAGATGACATCCAGACAATCCCAACCAACACAATTTTGTGCTGTGTTGAGCTCTGCTCAGATTACTGGATTGATGCTTTTCCCCAAAATTTATCACCCTTTTCCTTTCACCATTTCAGCCCAAGGGTAGGTGAGGGCTATCTCTGATCAAAAAAAAAAAGTTTATCAAAACGTTTGGGATGCCTTGAAGAAACCGTGCAATTTAAATAAAATAAAACTTAAAAAATAATAAAAAAATCACTGCTTCCTGATTATCTACTTTCCTTTATTAATGACAAAAAATTAAAATGAAGTCATCACTGGGTGGAACAGCTAAGAGAACTGGTGATATTTTTAACTGCATTGCCAAACAGAAATGCTCTGCCCATACATTCTACCCTGTTACACCAACATTTAGCTGGGTATTTTGGGGTCCTCTAAGCAAATCCATCAGACCATGGTGCCCAGGGTGGTCCTGACAGCTGCAGCCATTCCTGTTCTTGTCACATGCAGCCACAACTTCAGTTCAGCAAGACTTTGGCAGATTTTGCACCCTTGGTGAAATACAATTTTGTGCCATCTCTCACAGAAGATAAAAAATCTCTATCAGTGCAAGATCTTATCTGCCCTAAAAACTTCCATAATGGAACTTGCTGAATCAGCTGTATCCCTTTGATCGCTCCACATCAATCTCTTGCATAAATGTATTTAATGCCACTTCAGAAGTGTGCTTTATTTTCATTATTTTGGAGGACGGAGGATGTCAGAGATAACTACAAAGAAAGGTCTTTGGTGCTGTCCCACTGCGAACAGAAAATAAATAATCCACGCAGCAATCCACAGCAGCAGCAGCTTTCAAACAATGATAGAAAATCAAATTGTCAGATGTCCAGATGTGTGGCAGGGAACCTGATCAGGGAACTTTTTTTCTTAATAGAGAGGAAACATTGCAGAAATATCCCTCTTCCCTTCTGCCCTCCCTCCCTGGAGAGTTGATTTTTAACACTCCTTTACGATTTCCCAACCAGCCTGGTACTGTCCAGGGCAGTAAATGGGAAATCATAAAAAGTTTACCAGAGTTTAGACAACATTCCTTGTTAGAAGAGCCCAACAGTTCAGTAACAGCTGTTGTCTCTGGAGAAAACCTGTTTGCAGATGGGATGGTTGAGGGAAATTCAGGGTATTTCAGTTAATTGTTAAAAATGCAGAGCAGCTTAGAGTCCCTCTGAAGCCACACAGATGTTAGGCAATAATAATTAAAAAACTGATAAAACTCTGGGTTCAGGAGAAAGCACTAACCATAACAAAACCTATTTCATGTATGCTGGCTTTTTCCATGTTCCCTATTTCAGCAAAATCATTTTTTTTTGTTCTAGCTGAAGAACATAACTATTCCTTACCTGCATGATAAGATGAAATTTAACATTGTGACTGCTTTAGCTGATTTTTGTTCAGATGTTGACTAAAGGAACAAAAATATTTTTTTTTAAAAGCTTGAGGAAATAACCTTAAAAAGAAGATGTTTTCCTACCCTGCATTTTCTGTTGATATTTTTTTCTCCTGCAAAGATAAAAAACTGAGGTCACCCAGGACTGCTTCTTTCCAGCCAAAAATCCAACTGCCTCGTATCAGCTGCCCCTTTCAACACTTGTTTTGTTTTGTTTTTTATTCCATAATTGACTCCAAGGACAAGGTTTCCTCCACACTGAAAGCACTGACCAGGTGCACACTGCTCCCACAGAGAGCACAGCACTTGTTTTTCCTTTTGCAGCACTATTTTAAAAAAACACATTAAAGAGCCAGGTTACTTCTGTTTTAACATTTTGGCTTCTTTCCTGCTTCAGTTCCCCTTTCTGTTGCACTCAGAACTAATTTCTGCTTCTTTTCTCCTGTTTTCTATGGCTTGTCAATGGGGGTTGGAGGTTCACCCACTACAGCAAAGTTGTGCTCTCATTTGGGCTCTCACTGCACTACAAACGCTGGCAAACAATATTGAAATCTCATTTTAGGACCAAGATGTAATTGGGTCTGAACTTACCTCCGGTCTTACCCTGACATAATTCCATTACCTTTAATGGAATTACTCTCGATTTGCACCGGTGTCTTGAATTGAACTTTTGCTTTTCAGGATTTATATATCTTGTTTTCCTACCATTTAAAACAAGAAGCCAGCCAAAGTCATTTCCAACTCATTTTCCCCTCCCAATAAATTCAGGCATTATTACAGCTTATCTCTGTGACCTCCACTTGCTCTTGTACATCATCCATCTCATTATTCACGATTTCTGCAGGACGTTGCATTCCATTATCTCCTATTTATAACCTGAGATGTCTGAGAACAAAAGGGAGAAGGGTTCTCCAGAATGCACCTTTTTGGCCTTTTTACAAATTTTCTTACTCATTTCCAGCTGCTCCCTGCCTACAGCCTATCCTTTATCCTCCTGAAATTTGTGTTCTGTCCTTTAAATACAGCATCCCATGATCCACCCTGTGACTAATAAAAGGAAGACCCAAAGAGGCATTGCAGACAATTTATGAAGAAACATAAAGAGACATTTGACATTATCCAGTTTTTAGTTTAGTCCAGGTGGGAAGCCACAATTGTTGGTGTGGTGGGTGATCAGAAAGTGGGAGGTGAGAAAAAAGCTTCCAGTTCATCAGCAAAAACATCCTCTAGCCCACACTCTGTAAATAATACTAAATTATTCAGCAGTGTAGGAGTGGATAAATTTTGTGAATTAAAAAGAAAGGGAAGTAATAAAATAAAGGAATTAATATATCTGGATACAGTCACCAAATGGGAATATTCCAATCAAATACAGGCAGCTCTATGTCTTGGTTGACTAAAGATCATTTTTGTGGGACCAACTCAGTGAAAACATCTCTGCTGCAAGGTGTGAATCCCTCCCAGCAGGAGAGGAGACCTTCTCACCTCCTGCCTCTGCCCATCTTCACTGGGTGGGAGCATTTCCTCCAGTTCTGGGAGCATCTCCTCAGAAAAATGCAGGTCAAAAGTCTTTGAGACACCTGCTCAACCTTTCTTTCATTTCACAAGTGGAGTCAAATGTGCACAGCAAAGGCTGGGTGAGGGGATTCCCCAGTTAAGCACACTCAACTCTCAGTGTATTTGTTAATTGTATTTTTTTTCTTTAAATTTTTCTGGTGTCGACTTCTTACCCTCTCTTCTTTTCGCTCCTTTTCATGATAGATTTAAGAGCTTTTCCCCTTGAAGGGTCTTGTACTCTGTAACAAGTCACTTCTCAGCCTCATTTCTAAGAAAAATAATGAAAATAAAACCAAAATCAGACTGTGTTACAAGGTTCATTGAGAAACACCTGCTTTGGGGGGTTTTATTAATAGATCTCAATTATGGCTTGTGTTTTCTCAAGATCTTTTTTTTTATACTTCAACCACAAATTGTGAACACTGAAAATACTCCACTCTGTCCTGCTGCATAATTCCTGAGTTATACAGAGAGACAAAAAAATTCATTTTCCTTCCCCAGCCTCACTAGTTAAATGGTCAAACCTGGGAATGCCATTGCTGGGAATTCCTGCTGAGTTTTGTGACCCACATCAGGGTGGGGGTTTCAACCCGTACTTCTGTTTTAAAACTGGTTCAGATCATTTTCTTTTTGCAATAACTTTGTGCCCTACATGAAGATGCAGCTGGGCAGGACTCAGCCTAACACAGCTCCTCCAGCCTCCTCGGGAATTTCCCTGGTCTTTGTGCCGGCTCTGAATTTCAGTAGAAATATTTTCACAGCCACTTAGCACCGACAAGAGAAATCACTTATGAAGATCAGGGCTGATAGCAAACACAGAGAAAACCCATTAGAAATGCTTCAGTTTTGATTCCCGTTAACTTTGCAGAGAGCTGTCACACTCCTCGTCCCGCCTTTCAGACCCAGCAGACCGTGGAGGAACATTCCTCTTAGGTGTGGGAGAAGAGCAGAGAGATTTGGGAAACGAGAATGATGTTTTTAGGTGGCAAGGGAGCGTTTAGTTCTTCGTCAGAGTGAGACCTGGGCATTTATCCCTCTCCCTCGAGTACCCTCTTCCTTGAAAAGTGAAGCAGGTTGCATAAGCCAGAGGAAACACAGGATATCGCAGCCACATTCCAGTGGCATCCTGGAATTCTGTGTCAGCAACAGCGTGGCCACAGGAGCAGGGCAGGGATTTTCCCTCTCTGCTGGGCACTGCTGAGGCCACATCTGGAGCGCTGTGTCCAGTTCTGGGCTCCTCATGACAAGAAGGACATTGAGGGGCTGGAATGTGTCCAGAGAAAGGCAAAGGAGATGGAGAAGTGTTATAGATACATTTTATATTGTTGGCTTTTCGCAAATATTAAAATGAATGTTATGTGCATAAGAATGAGAAATTTTGTTGTATTAATATAGTTTTCTTTATTTCTGTTATTGATGAAATTTAGAAATAGTAGTATATTACATATATATTAGGCTATGGCATAGTATTAAAATAAAAACTGCTTTTGTTTGTATAACCCAAAGACTGAGAAAAAAAAAAGTAGCTAGAGAACTCCTGCATTTGTAAACTATCTTACCCAGATGAAGACAGCAGTGACCAGAACTCTGGGAGGAGGAATTTATTGCATTTCTGGTATCGGAGAATGTAAATCTCAATGGCGCCAAGAGGATTGATCTATTGGGAAGGGGGCAAGAGAAAACTAAACAGAAGAACACCAAAGATCCTAAGAAGAATGTATGAATATGTATGAAATTAATGGATATGTAGTGGGGTTCTGTTTTTAAGGGACAATCCTTTGTTAGTAAGGTGTGCTCTCTTGGCTGAATGCAGAGACACCCGGCCGGATCTGTATACTTTATTTTTTTCTCCTAATTGTTTTTTTAAATTAAACTTTTAAATTCTATAAAAATTATGTGAACCTCGTTTTTCACAAGAAGGGTCTGGAGCACCAGGAGGGAGCTGAGGGAACTGGGGGGGCTCAGCCTGGAGAAAAGGAGGCTCAGTGGGAACCTTCTGGCTCTGCACAACTCCCTGACAAGGGGATGCAGCCAGGAGGGGGTTACCAGGTAACAAGTGACAGGATGAGAGGAAACAGCCTCAAGTTGTTCCAGTGGAGGTTTGGATTGGATGTAAGGAACAATTTCTTAACCAGAAGGGTTGTCATTGTTAGAAGCAGCCCAGGGCAGTGGTGGAGTGACCACCCCTGGAGGATGATGTGGCACTTGAGGATGTGGTTTAGTGGTGACCGTGGTGGTGATGCTGAGTTTGGCAGCTGGACTTTATAATCTAAAATCTCTTTTCCTATCTGAACTATGATTCTCTGACTCTGTAACACCAAACTTGTACAATCCATGCCAGACTCCTGGCACACACCTCACTATGGGGGTCAGACACCCTCACAGCCCCAAAATGACTCTGCCCAGGTGACTGGCTGAACATCCTTCACAAGGGCTCAGCTTCACAGAAATCATCTTCTGCCTCCACAGGAGCCAGGGATTTGCACCTTGCTCATGCATCTTCACCTGCAGCAGGCAGTGAGGAACATTGGCTCCTCGGCCCCTCCACAGACAAATTATCATTCCTGGGAATAATGAGGAAAGTGCCTGCTATGGGCAGCACCAGCATGTGAGAAAACACATCTCACAGTGCACAGCTCACTGTTAAAAACCTGTTACTATGGACCACCAGCCCAACCCAATTAAAGGAATATAAGAATCTTAATTAATGTCACTCAGAACCTTAGGTATTAAAATCCACCTGCAGAACAAGGGTGAAAATGCTTCATTTATTCTGCGGTTTTAATGCTAAATGTTTCTGAGCTCAACTTCCCATTAGCTGAGAGTATCAATCTGTGCCAACTTTGCTATGCTTCTTCACCAACCTCAGCCAAAACTGAAGTGATCTGTCAAAAAAAAAAACCACAAAACCCCCCTTGATGTCTTTGTCTCCTTGGATTTTGCAGGGACAGGAGAGCATTTCCTTATTTTTCCTTCTGGAAAGGTATGGTTTGAAGAACTCACGTGCTGCTGATGCAATCCTATTGACTTAGAAAGAAAATGCACAATGACCTCAAGTTCAGTAAAATGAGGGAAAAATGCACCAACAAACAACACTAAACCCAGCATCACGTTTTTTTTTCAAGGTGCCTTTCTGGCAAGCTCTGTGGCCTAAATCCTCCTGTCCATTCACCCAGTGCTTCCACAGCCACCCCTCCAGTCCCTTTCCCTCTGCACTCTGCAGGGGGAGAGCTTTTAGCAGCTGTTCCTTCTGGTTAGTCAGAGGAAAAAGCAGCCTGAATCCCATCAGCTTTGGGAGAGGGGGATTATCCCAGAGCAGTTGCACTTGTGGGACCCAGCCACATATTTCTAAATACTCTAGAAAATAAAGAGTGTTATCCCTGGAACCTTTGCTGGCTTTTTGTTGCTTGCAATTACTGAGTGCTGAAATAAAGGTGGGGTGAAGTGTGATTCCGCTTCTGACTGACTTCACGTTTCTGCTTTGTCTTTTTTTTTGTCTTTTTTTTTTTTTTTCCCCTAATGTTCTCCTTTATGCAAGACCTTGAGTATTTATTTTGACAGCTTACATTATTCAGCAAGCAATTAAAGTTTCAAATGTATTGTGTTCTCATAGCTTAAAATAGCTCTGGCAACATCAGTAGGGTTTCTCAATCCCCCACACAATGCAGTTAAAGAACTTCTCTGTTGAATTTTTCTTTTTTTCAGGGTTTTTTTTTTAGCAAATACAGTATTTTAGAGAGTCTTCATGTTTTGATGTTCTCACACAAACCAGGCAAATACTACCCATGGAATTTCCTCCCCAAAAAAGTTAAAATTGGCAACAGGTAAATAAAATGTGATATAGGATAATGGAAGTAAAGCAGATGGAGGGTGAGGAACAAACCAGACTGATCAGCTCCATAAGTTCCTCTTGTTCATGGCTCTGCCTGTCCCCTGCACTCTCCTGTGGAAGATTATGAGGGGCAGGAGAGAGAAAAATATTTCCAGGATTCAGTTAAAAGAGATAATTAAAATAATTGTGAACACCCCCAGCTCTCCCAACTTGCCTAAAATCCGAGGTTTTCCAGCCCTTGGAGCATCTTTGTGGTCTCCTCTGAATTTGCTCCAACAGTTCCACATCCTTCTTGTCCTGGGGGCCCAAAAAACCCAAATCCTTTATTTGAAGAAGTCCTTTGGAGAACTCAAGGAAATATAAGCTACCAAACACAAACACTTCCAGTCTTCCACATTTCCAAGCACAAATCCAATTCTGGTTTAATTCTTTTACTACTTCTCTGCACCTCCACATTTTGCCGGCTGAAAAACAAAATTTTGTGTCATCCAGCCTTCCTTTTATGCTGGCATGGGAGCACCTCTGCTCGCTGACAGGAACGTGCTCACATCCCTGACCTGCCAATCCACGGGGAGCCTTTCCTGCCCAATTCCAGGACAAGGGTAAAGTGCTCCTCCCGTCAGAGAGTGCCCAGGGAGAGCCAGGATGGCTTTTAGACATTGCTGCTAGGTTTTAAATGGAAACGGGGTGTGAGGCTTCAGGGAAAGTGTAATAGCAGAGATTTCAGTTCCACATTGCTGTGGAGAGGAGAAAAAGGGAAGGTGCGGGAAGGGAAGGTGCGGGAAGGGAAGGGAAGGTGCGGGAAGGGAAGGGAAGGGAAGGGCTGCATGAGATGCACATGATGACTTTGTATGGTTATTATTATTTTTTATACCATTCAGTATCCTGCTGATGTTGGACTGAAGGACTCATGCCTGCAGCTGTTTATTACAATTGTCACCACTCCCTGTAAACACACCTCAGCTGTCTCTGCTGAGCAGAACAAGGATTAGCTGCTATTGTTTCCCCCTCTGCCATTTAACATGAGACAATCTGCTTTCCTCCCTCTAGTAACCCCTGCTCCCCCATAACTTATTGTCCTACTCTTGGCTTCAACCACCCAGTGCCAGAGGAGAGAGGCAGGCAATGCTTCAGCTGTCAGCCTTAATATCTAAAATTTGCTCAGATATTCCACCCTTTAAGTTGCATTTTACAGTGAAGGAATGTCTCAGCAGAGCAGCTTGCAAGTTTCTGTGCTGCAATCTGATCCCACCCAGGAACCACAGCAGCCACAACCACCAGCAGAAAAAGGAGGTTTTTTTCTTCCAGAGTACCGTGGACAATCTTCCTCCTTTCCCCAGGTAACAGAGAGTAAATTGCTGTATTTGTTCTGGTCTGAGAACAAATGTAGGACATTTTTAGGCAGAGGTAATGTTTTTTCATCAAAACAAGTGGTAGAAGCTTTAGGCCTACAAGTGAGCTCCTGTACAGCTGAAGGAAACTTACCTATTTTTACAACTCTTACACATGGTCTAATAAAAGATGCCAACTCTTCCACACCCAGACTGAGCTGGGTTCTCTCTGAACAGTACAGTGTTGAAATACCAGTCTTTACAAGGCAAAGCCTAAGCTTGGTCTGCTCACAGAGCCCTCCTCCTCATCCTCATTTTATACCCCAGACAAAAAGTGCTGCTTTTCTGACTCTGCAAACCCAGCATCACAACTGCTCCTTCCCATTAATGCAAGAAAATTAAGGGAAAAAGAAAAGCCACTTCTGATTTGAGGCTCATCAGAGGAAACCCATTTGGAAAGCTGGCAGGTCCCCCTGACTGCCTCGTTCCCTGTGTGGGAGGTGAGGCAGGAGCAGGGATGTCACCACAGCCCAGCTGTGTGTGGAGGGGAGGAAGGGGCACAGCACGCTGGGGACCTCCAGTTTGGTCTCTGAAAGGCAGAACCACAAGGCAAGGTCCCAAAACCTCGGCATTCTGGATGAGTCATGAAATTTATGCCCACCCCTGCTGGCATGTCACAACCTTGGAGGAACTGGGAGATGGTGAAAGATGTTTTGAGGCAGCCTGGGAATGTGTGGAGGGAATGGTTGGTTGCTTGAGCCCTGCTGACTTTTCTTTGCTGTATTCACCACTCTGAACACTTTGAATCCTCAGCACCATCCTCAAATCAAACGAGCTTTGCTCCACCAAGAGCTGCATTCAGCCCCCCAGGGCTTGTTTAGGTAAAAAACAGCATTCCCATGGCTGGAGCTGGCTGTTTTCAGTCCGTGGTTTCCTAGGAGACATTTTTCATGGAATGAAAACAGTGACTCACTGGGTTTCAGGAGTGTCCCTCTTCCCTCCTCCTCAGAGATCAGCCCCATGCTCTCTGTCTTCTGTGAACACACACCACAGCTCCCGTTCTGACACCACATTAACTCACACTTGGCTTTGAAGTAGCCCCTGGGGAAAAAAAAAGCCTTTTCCTCCCACTCCCCTGAAAGAGGTCAGTCCCAACAAACCCCTCTGCACATCCCAAAGTGATTGATCACGACCCAGGCTGTCCTCAGACAAGTAATGAGCCACCAGCATTAATCCAATGTTCGTGATGGAGAAAGTTTAATTAACAAATCGTATTTTTATATGAAATTTGAGATTCTGTGTGTGCAGATGATAATTGCGAGTTTGAATACCACCCTGCCAGGCAGAGAAAGACAAAATGTTTTTAACTCTCATTAGTTTAATCATCACCTAATAGTTTAGTTCAGTGCCAGGACTTAGGGCAGGATAATGGGAGATCTTTTGAGGTAAATCAAGAAATGCTGGAGGAATTGGAAGAAGAACCAAAAAAATGAAGGAAACTCCATAAGACTCCTAGAAGGTAAAAAAACCAAACCAAACCAAGTGAAAAACCAAGCAACCAAAACAAAACAAAAACAAACAAGCAAACAAAACTACTCAAGCCAAAACCAACCCAACCAAACCAATGAAAAACACACAAAAAACACCCCCAAACAAACAAACAAACAAACAAAACCAACCCAACACCCCCTCCCAAAAAATAAAAAAATAAAAAGTTCATGAGAAGCTGTGAAAGGGAGAGGAGCATTATCCTGCCCAAAACCCAGACACCCCCATCAATCATCTCCATCACTTTATGTCTATTTGCCACTTAAAAAAGCAAAGGCAAAACCCAGTCTGGGAAGATGGAACAAAGCACACAAAAACACAAAAGTGAATCCACAACAAAAGGGTGGGGATAAACCATGTTAAATCTGTGTTACTGAAAGCTGCACACGAGCAGCATAATCCTTTGGGCAGGAAAATCTTTTATTAAGAGCAGAACAGGCAGGATGAAGAGAATCTTTGCAATGGAAAAACAACAGAGCTGATGTTTGCTGTTTGATATTTCCCTTTAATGGGAGTAATTTCAAATTTATCAGGCATGAAAAAACAGTGTCCATTGCTTACACCACAAATTAAAAAAACAAAAATAAATCCAGTTTTAATTAAACTATGCAAGTCCTCAACACTCTCTCTCTACAGCACATCCTTCTTTTTGTTCAGGGACACACACCTGTGCAAATATTCAATATTCTTTATACCCACTTGAAGAAGAAGGGGAGTTTTTGCCAGTATAAAAACCTATAGAAGACCTTTTGGTAGCTTGTGCTAAGCATTGAATAGTGAACCCCATTTGTTGCTTGTTCTCAGATTAAGTGAACACCCCTGGAAAAGAGGGGCTGCACTCCAAACCTGTCACCAGGATTGCACCTTTTTAGGACTATGATGCTTAGTCCTTAAAAGTAATTTCTAATTTGGGATGCACTGGTCACTCAGCATCCTTCATTCCCTATTGCAAAATCATTTCCCAAACCTGGAAGGACTGGGCATAACACATTTATCACACTGACCTTAGCTCTTAACACAGTCTCAAAATTAGCCTTAATCCTATTTGCTGGGACATCCTGGGTTGACACTTTTTTTATTATTAGTCACACCAAAATTTGTTGCTTCTGCTTGCCAGTGTGACCAGAAACGTAGTCAGAAAATATGATTTTGCCATCACTTATCAAAAAGCCACAGTTTTGAGCCTGACCTGACAGTGCAGGGTCTCAAGGACTGGTCTGAACTTGTCTTGACCTGAGCTCATCTGAGTTTATTTCAGCCACAATAACAACGGTCTGGATGGTTGCCATGACCAAATTTGTTCTGGTTTTGTGTCAGCTCAAAGAAATGCCAGGTAACTACCCTGTGTAAACCTGCATTAAAATGAGGTGTGGAGGAGGGCAAGCACAGGAGAACAGCAGCAACCCCAGCCTGTAACACAACTCATGTGGTTCATCACTGCTCACAGCAGCAGCACTGCCCTCTGAACCAGGAAAGAACTTTGGGGAAGTTAAGGACCTTTTATAGACAAAAAACGTGAATAACTGGGAGCCAATAAAACAGAAGTACCTGCAATAACAATTTTAACTCTATTATTAATTAATGAACTGTGGAAATTAGATAACTTATACAGTAAGAGTGTGACAAAATTAACTAGACTAACAATAAAACTGGACTAAGAATAAAACTATTATGCTCCCTTTTGCCCACAACTAGTTCTGGGGAATAACAAAATGCATAACCCGGTGGTGTTGCAAGGTTGGGATGACTGGAAGATGCCAGGGACACACTGCCAGGAAAATTGATGGGATTGATCTGCTGGGTCCTCCAGTCCCCAGACGACTGCTACAGACCTGCCCTGAGAGACACAGCCCAGCTCTGGAAGTGAAATTCTGATCCTGACAGTGACCAAAACACCTCCCAGAAATCCCTCTCATTCTCACCACTATCACAGCTGCTTCTGCCTCAGCTGCTGCCCCAGCAAAACAAACACTGTGGGAGTTTTACACACCTTGTTTTGCTGTTCAAAGCACTGCTGACTAAAACCGTAATAAATACCAGGAGCTCGGACATCCCTGCAATGGAGGCAGGGTGGAGATAAATTTAGGTATGTGCCAAACCAAATGCTCAGGCTGTGATGAAGTATTTTAAGCCTGGAACTTCACTTGTAATATTTTACCCAGAAACACTGGCTTTAGTCAAGAACTCGAGTCAAAGAGCAAATTTAAGCCTGGCTATTTCCCCAGGGTGAAGGGTAAACCAAATTAATTTTATAGAACATTTATTGTCATGTTATAATATAATTTATTTTGTTTGTTTCTTGTTGAAATGTAAATTTACAGAAAAAACTACTTGGCAATATCAGAAGTTTTTATCTCAGGAATAAAACCAATAAGAACCATAATGGGACAGGGACACCCCAGAAGGGCTGCAGAAATACAACCTTTAACTCTACGCATTTCCAAACAAGTCAGGTTATTTATCAAAGCAATGGAATTAATAAAGCACCCAAATAAATAAGTAAACAAATGTCAGCAGGACTTTTTTAGTGTGCCTAAATCAGTCATCCCCTAATTATCCCATTAAGGAGTGTTCTACACCCAGGAAGTGCAGTAATGCTCCTGTCAGAGGACAAACCTGGAGATTGGGAATGAGCAGAGGGGTGGACAACAGGCTTGACATGTCCTTCTTTATCCAAGTTCTCCAGTTTTCCTCTTGCAAAGATGCTTGGAGACTGGATGGCCAAAATAACTTGGACATTTGTTCCTAGATCTTCAAAAAGGGAGATGCCAACATCACCTACAGCTTAAAGCCTCAAATATTGTCCATGTCATGCACTTTGTTAGGGGCATGGGGGTGCTCAGGGCTCCTCTGTTTCACCCCTTGAAAACCAAATTAGTCATTCTGCATGACAGCAATTTCAAGACATTGCAACAAATTGTTTAATAATAAAATAACTTTGGGTTATAAGCAAAGCCTGAGGTTGAAGAAATTTCAGGAGTTCTTTTACCACGTTCCAGTACCACGGATGTACAGAACATGTTTTTCTTAAAACCTGTCCTCTGAATAAAATTGGGATTGAGATGGCTGTGGAGCCAGTCTTAAGGCTTTATAGGAAATAAAGGATTGCATATATTTTTTTTATTATTATTTTTTTGCTTGTTTGTTCTTATTCTCACCAATCTGGATTTCAAAAGCCAGTTAAATGTTCCACCACACACACAGCTCAGACTGCACAGACCCGTGTTAACAGCAAAAAACTAAAGAGGGAAAAATGATTAAAAAAGGATTAAAAATAATCTGTTCATTGTTGTTTTGCATATTGAGTAATCACAGCTGTGACGAGTAAATTGAATTAAAGATCACTCCAATCCCTAAAAAACCCCAACAAACAAACCCACAAAATAACCTGAGCCCACTACTGAAGGAAAATGTAAATCACCACAAATCGTGTGCATCTTCCCCCAAGCCCTCAGACATTTATGTATCAAGCAGCACCTCTTTAAATGCCAAAAAAAATATACAAATGGCTGCATATAAATGTCAGACAATCCCCAGGTGAGCAGACACCTGCCTATAGGTGTGTGCTTGCTGAGATCTTACATCTCTAGTCAATGAACCATTTATAACGCCAGCCATCTGTTGTCACGATGAACAAAAGTATCCATGAAATCACCATTTAATTTAAAAAAGTCATAACATGTGATTATATTAGATCACAGAATGACTGATTTTTTAATGTTGGAAAGGACCTTTAAGACCATGAATCAACCAGCACCTCCACCATGTTCACCATTAAAGCACATCCTCATGTGCCCTGTTTTTTGAGCCCTTCCAAGGATGGCAACCCCACCACTCCCCTGAGCAGCCTTTCCCAGCCCTTGACAACCCCCTACATCATGAAATTTTTCCCAATACCCAATTTAAACCTCTCCTGGTGCAACTTGAGGCCATTTTCTCTCATCCTGACACTTGTCACCTGTGATAAGAGGTTGGCACCCACCCCACCACAGCCTCCTATCTGTTAATTGTAGAGAGCAGTAAGGTCTCCCCTGAACCTCATTTCCTCCAGGCTCAACACCTCCAGCTCCCTCAGCTTCTCCTCATGAGACCAAATCTTTGAGCCAGCAAAATATTAAGAGTGCCCCAGAACACCCAGCAAATCCACAGGCTTAATAAATAAAAATGCACAGGATACAAGGCAGGGAGGCCAGAGTGTAAATCTGCAGCTGCACCCACCAATGTGGAAGGAATCGAGCTATCAAAGCCATAAGAAAGGTCATGAAAAAAGGGAGTGATTTTTGTTAAGCCCATTGATGAGTGAGGGAAGGGCCTGGAAAAAGCAAATATGATGCTTATGGGTACAAACGAAAGGATGGTGTCAGCTTTCTGTGTTTTATCTGACTTCATTATGTGCAGCATTCTTTTGAAGCCGATCCTGTTCTTGTTTCACCCAGGAATTATTCCGAGTTTGTGTTTTCCAGGCATCTTTGCAATTTTACAATCATCCTACACTGTGCCAAGGGTAGTTTAAAATGTCATATGAGTTTCTTTACTCACGTTATTTATTTTTTTTTCTCCTGGTTCCTCTGAATACTGTTTTGTTCCTGCTTAGGCAAACTTTGATTTCAGCTAGGAACTCTATCCCTCCACGAAAACAGAAGGCAATGGGGAAAACAGTGAGCCATTTACCTGCTCATCATAAATCTCTCCTCTCTCACAATAAACAGTCCATCATGTTCCAGCTCCCCCTCATCCTGATGATTTTCCCACTCTACAAATGCCAGATTTAATGCCTCCTTCAGCTCCTACTCCCCTCTTTGTGCCCTCATCTGCACCATCATTTACAAATAAAAGGCTGCCTGGATCATATTTATTAAGCTACCATGTTTTCTCCATAGGTCCAACAGCTCCTGCTGATGTTAGTAAGACTCTGCGAACCTCGGAGAGGGATGTCACTCCAGGAGCTGTGGAGCCTCTCACAGGATGGTTTGGGTTGGAAGGAACTTTAAAGACCATCCAGTTCCAGTCCTGCTCCATAAATTCTCCTGTCCAGGTGTTAATCAACATGCAGAAGCAGCAGATTTGGCCATGATCCAGCCAGGAGGGTTCCTGATGAACTATTCAGAGCATCCTGCATTATACAACAAAGGGAGCAGCTCTTTGCACCGCAGATTTATTCTCACGGCTTGTTTATTTTGGGTCTAATCAGCACTGAATAATTTCTCAGTGCTTTAGAAGATAATGAGAAGTTTGAGCTGAGCAACAAATAATCACATCTTGATTTTGACCAGTCCCCTACAAAATCTAGGGAAAAGATCCCCTTGAACACAGTCCAAGGCAAAATCCTCCATGAGCAGCAGACCTGTAAACAATAGAGCCGCACTCTGTGCAATTAGCAGCAATAAATGACTTTGATCCTGGGTAGCTGTCACCTGCCTCCAGTCCTGCAAAACATGGAGGGAAGGGATGAGAGAGGCAATCCAGCCAGGTGCATTTTTTGGGAACACTACCCATCTGCACAGGAATAATCTCCTTTTGCTGAGCAGGCACAGCAGCTCATGCATAAACCAGATCTTCCCAGCCCTCTCCATGCCGCAGCCCCTGCTGAATGCAGAGAGGGAAGCAGGTGCTTCTGTGGTTTTGTGTACATTATTTGGATGGGTAGATTGGGAAAATTGCTCGGACCAGCCTAGGAAAAATGCTCTTTCTCTGAAAAGGAAATCTGGGCAACGGCAATAAAGAGATGCTCTGGATTTCTGTGACCTGCACAATGACTCTGTGGTCTAGCAGCTGGATTCAGGAATATCTTCACAAGAAAATATAATGTGGTTTGCTTTTAGCAGAATATAAGCATCACTGACAAGTACAAGTATCCCGTTTTTTCCTCTTTATTCATCATTTTGCCAGTTGACAAGTGTGAGAAGAGTAGTCACTACATACTCATTGCACTTCTAAACAATGGAGAAAAAAAAATGGTCAGCAGTCTTGAATGAGAGAAGAGTCCAATTCTAAAATATTCAATATTTAATGAACTTTACATATTAGAAATAGAAAAGGAGGTGTATAACTGATTATATATTGTTGCTATCCACATAAAATTATCTCATTAGTAGAATCATGGAATGGTTTGGGTTGAAAGGGACCTTAATGATTGTCTAGTTCCAAAACCTCTGCCACGGGCAGGGAACCTTCCACTAGAGCACAATGTATTCTTACATCTGTCACCTCTATATTGAAAAATGGAGCAGAAGGAAACCTTTCAGTGGGAGCAAAAATTACTGCAGCAGGATCAGGAACTGCAAGTGCTCTGTTGGCCACAAAACTGTCCCTGAATGGGGGTTTAGATAAATGAAAATCCCAATTTTTTTTTCTTCCACTTCATCTTTTTCCATGCCTCAATTTATGTGTCTGTCTAACACACACCAACACACAAGAGACCTGAAAACACAAAAAATCAAAATAATTACTTTATATGTGAATGTCTGTGTAGTGGACATACACACACATATATATGCACACACCTACATAAATAATTTATCTGCAATTACATACCTGGGAAGACAAAAAAAAAAAAAAAAACCCAAAGGAAAAAAACAGGTAAATGCTAAAACAATGCTTGTTGGTTGCACTGCTTGAGCAGAAAGAAAACGAGCCCCAGAGGCTCCATAAAAATTAGGATGAAACACAGCTGACATTTCCTTGGCTGTGACTAATAAGCACTGAACAGCAGAAGTGACGTGTACTGAAGCACTTCTCCCTCAGGCAGTGGCCAAGGCTCTGAGTGTGACTGGATTATTTGGTGCCAGCATCACAACCCATCTCCCAAATTCTCCTGGCTCAGCATGCAAAGTGAGCTCAGATTTGGTAAGAGATGGGATCCAAAAACCCACACCTGCCTATACAGAAGAAATCCCAGTGGGAAGTGATGCATTGTTGGAAGTGGGTGGGTTTGGCCAGGAATTTTGTGTGGAGTCAGCTGTCAAAGCCGAGACCAGCTCCTGGAATTAGGGTGTCTCACGTGCCAGCCCCTCAGCCCAAAGCCTTGGACACATGAAAATACTTGACAAATATTGTCCTATATGTTATGGCTTCTCTTTCCTTCCATAGCAAAGAGCCATGTGGAATTTCCTACAAGGCAGGACAGGGAAAAGCAATCACCCTGAAGTCCCCCACCTCTGACTAAAGCATCAATCCATCCCTTGTTTCTCCAGAGCTGAAAGGATCCTTTCCCTTCTCAGGCTGTGTGCCTGTTACAGGAACTGTGGTGGGTGTCACGTGCCTGGTCTGGTGCCCAAAACATTTCCAGTGCCATGACCCAGCCTCTTATCCCAAAAGCGTCATCCCCAAACCACAGGGAAGAGCCCTGGCTGCCCACCCCTTTGTCCAGCATTTTGCTGTGTTCAAACCAGCCAGGCAGCTGAGGGGGGTGCACACCCAGCCAACAGCTTCTAGTAGAGCACTTTCAAAGATTTCTTTTCCTTTTTTATTTCCTTATGGCCACGTTTTCCATCCCTCATCTTCCTCCCGAAGGTACAGATCCGCTACGGCACATAAAATGCCAGAGGCAGCCGTGCTCTGCCGTAAAAACAGATGCTTTTTTAATTGTCCATCTCACAGGCATAATTGGTTGAACGAAGAAACACATAAAATAGACTGCAGCACACGTGTCAAGGGAGGCAGCTTTCCTCAGCTGCTGCGAGAGGGAAAAAAATCTCCCTCTCCCAGCCTGAGAAATGCAGCAATTTGCACGGATCCACTCAAATTCACTTTTCAGGGCCGTAATTACCATGTTCTGGCCCTGTAAAGTAGCAACCTTTACCCTGTGACCCTGCTGTCTCTTTTTATGGCTTGTTAGCAGTGTGGGCACTCAGGCATAGCCAAGAAAAGCAGATTCATATGGAGCCACGGGACTGCTGCCATCCGCGGGAAGGGAGCACCTGGGTAAAAATGCATCTCCTCCCCTCCTTAAAACTAACATTTCTTACCCTATTCTGATCATTTCTATGCAGGAGAAAAGGTTATTCCTTTTTTTTTTTTTTTTTTGCCCCTTGTCATTTGCTCGTTGCAGGAAACCTTTTCTCCTGTCAGCTCAGTCAACTCTAGAATTAACCAGGATGCAAAGAGCCTGCACTCCCAGGTCTGTGTGAAATCATATTCAATAAAGATGATTAACAACCAGAATGCTGGTATAAAAATAATTAAAAAAAAATAAATTAAATAAAGGATCATGGCTTCTTTTTATTTAAACGTGGTTTGGCATCTCACTTTGAACTTTCCATAATTAGGAAGAAATTAGAGCAAATAGACTGCTCCCCAACTTTGTGATTAATTCACTGTAGAACCTTAAAAATTCACAAGGCTTCTTTTCTCCATCTGTAAAATGAAGAACAACTAGGACCTAGATTTTCAGCATTTCTACTGCGGCTTTTAAAATGCCTGTTGCTATAGTACTGTGAAACCTTTTTACAAATGAGTCTGAAATATTACCAGCATTTCAAGAGGTAATTACAAAAGAAAAAAGAAAAAAAAAAAAAAAAAAAAAAATCAGTATTTTTTTCTTGTGTCCTTTACAACATTTAAACCTGGATCTGTAATTGAAGTGCAAACTGACCTTTATAAACTGTACAGCATCACTAAAATACATTATTCTGCAAGGCTTGGGGGAATTTTCCATGCTCAGCAATTCAATAATCTCACTTGCTTTCATTTCTGCTCTCCAGACAATGTGACATAGCTGGATTTTCCTTCTCACTCCAGTGGCAAATCAAGCAGGAGAGACTGAGGAGCTTTATCAATGTTATAATCTAAATCTCCTGTCAACTTGCTGCTGTCATCTCCTTTCTGGCAAATAACTCCGCTGTCTTGCCCACCCTCTCAAACATCTCAGCAGTTAATACCAACCCATATTAAATCCCATCTGCAATCTGCTACCTCAGAAGGTTCAGTGGTCTGTACAGAGAAAAGATCCATCAGCACCAGCTGAAATAGCTGAGATGATTTTATCTCTAACCTGGCTGTACAATAACACAACTGCAGTCGTGTGCAGTACCATGAATACAGCCAAAATGTCAGGCACCAGGCTTTGCTACAGGGTAATTACACTGAAAGGGAAAACCAAGTGCACAAATACCTGCACGTGGGAAAATCCTGCACAGAAGCTGGAAGCTCCCAAAGCACTGATTTCACAAACCTTTCCATTCTTGGGAGCCCATCCACAGACAATCATTTCAACAGTGCCCAAACCCCTGCTCTGCCCCAGTCAGCTCTGCTCTCTGCCAGTACAACCCCAGCTCCTCCTGCTTCAGATGGGTTTGCATTGTCAGGGCTGTAGAATCAAAGAATTTTAGCTGGAAAAGATCCCCTAAGTAATCAGCTACAACTCTTAACCCAGCACTGCCAAGCCCACCACTAAACCGTGTTCCCAAATGCCACATCCGAGTGTCTTTTAAATTCCTGCAAGGGATGGGGACTCAGCTGCCTCCCTGGGCAGCCTGTTCCAATTCTAGATAATGCACAATTTTTCCTAATATCCAATTAAAACCTCCCCTGGCACAACTTGAGGCTGTTTCCTCTTATCCTATGGCTTCCTACTTGGGAGAAGAGATTCCCTCACCTGTTTGCAAACTCCCGTCAGGGAACTGTAGAGGGACAAGGTCTGCCATGAACATCTTCTTCTCCAGGCTGAGCTCCCCCAGCTCCCTCAGCTGCACCAGACCCTTCCCCATCTCTGTTGCTCTTCCCTGGACACATCCCAGCCCCTCAATGTCTTTCTTGTTGTGAGTGGCTCAGAAATAAACGCAGAATTTGAGGTGTGGAATCTTCATCTGTACCTGCAAGTGCAGGGCCAGGCTCTTGCTCTGCTCTCATCCCCTTCTTTCCACCAAGGACAAATTCACCTGAAAAAGTGACAGCAATTTACCTCCCCCGCATCCCGCAGGCAGCATCCTTTGTGTTGATCAGACAGCAACTTGTGCCACCCCTTTTTCTTTTACACCTTTTTGTCAGTCCTCTACACCAGCCTCCTCTGGAACACTGAGGTTCTGCAAAAAGCCATGCTCAAAAACACACCAAGGAGGAGCACTTTAACTCAAGGGTGGTACAAGCTCACCAGGCAGCACAGATCAGCTACATTCTATTTTTGGCCATAGCCAGGATTTTTCAGTTTGCACCTCCTGGGATTCAGCACCAGAAACAAAAGCTGCTGCTCCATCTCCTGCTGCTGTGTTTGTGTTTCTCCCCAGGTTTTGCCTCCAAGAGGCAAGACTGGACTCCAGCCATAATCACCTCCTCTCGAGGCAACAGATTTATCCATTTTTTGCCCAAAAGGGGGTATATTATAATTCATAACACCCTCAAAAAGGGTGTTAGACAAGACTTTGGCAAACAGGGTTAACATTTCCTGCAGCATAAAGGAAAGAAAAGGAGAAATACAGCTGAAACAAAACACTTTTGAATGTTGTAACAAGTTTGCTTTGTCTGCACCTTTCATAGCATCATTGTTGCCATGGGACCAAGTGGCAGAGCACTCATGGCACTCAAAACCACTCAAACTTCATGGAACTGTTTACTGCTGCAAAGAGCAAGGATTCAAGTGTGCAGTTTGAACCTTCTGTAATTATTTACTGTATCAATACTAAAAGAATATAACTTCAAAAGGAGGTTGAAAATTCTCCCTCAGCTAGTTTAATCCCTAAGGATGTACACTGGGGAAGTAAGATTTTTTTTTTTCCATTCATTATCTTCAGTCTCGAAAGAAAATTCCCATTTTGTGACACTGCAATCTAGGAAAGAAGCATGACATTACTTGTTCATTATTCTGCAAGACTGAATGCATGAAGATCACAGGATGTGAGCAGGGGAAGTCTCCATGTACAAATTGCATCTGTGTTTTGTGAACAAACAGAATATAAGCAGACAGCAATATAAAATATCCTGGTAAACACACATAATCCCCTTGAGGCTTCAATTATTTCAAAATAAAACACATCTGCTTGTTGAACATTTGACCTTCAGCTTTGTTATTCAAGAAGTTGTGGGCCCATAGCTGATCACAATAATTTTCTGGAGTAAATCTGTTAATTCATATGCCATATGACAAAAGTTGTGACATTTGTAACAACCAGTCAGTATTGCATTGAAATCCTAATCCTTTCCTTTTTCCTTTCCTCTTTCCTTTCCTTTCCTTTCCTTTCCTTTCCTTTCCTTTCCTTTCCTTTCCTTTCCTTTCCTTTCCTTTCCTTTCCTTTCCTTTCCTTTCCTTTCCTTTCCTTTCCTTTCCTTTCCTTTCCTTTCCTTTCCTTTCCTTTCCTTTCCTTTCCTTTCCTTTCCTTTCCTTTCCTTTCCTTTCTCCTTTCCGCACCTTTCCGCACCTTTCCTTTCCGCACCTTTCCTTTCCTTTCTCATCTTTTCTCTTTCCTTTTTTTTTCTGTTTTCACCTGGTATTATCCACTTCTGTTTCTCCAAGACATTTTCCCAAAGACCTTCCTTATCTGCCTTACCCAGTTTCACTTCAAACAAGGCAGGAGAAGGGGTTTAAACCAAATCCCCCATGAGTTTCTAGCTCAAGTGCAAGCTGTCCCTGCCCAGGGTGAGGGGTTGGAACTGGATGATCTTTAAGGTTCCTTCCAACCCAAGCCGTTCTATGGGTCTATGATTTCTGACCTCACAGTACTGCTGAACTTGGGAGTGTTATTTGCCAAAAAACCACCTCCTTACTCAGTTTCATCACCCAATGTCCACACAAATAACAGAAAGATCTATTTAATCCCTGGTGTGCCTCCTGCAGTGGGCAGGTGGAGGGGTGTCTGCTCAAAGGGTTCATTCCTGATGGAGCAGAGTGTGAAAGGAGTCATCTATTAAATCACTGCAGGAAAAAATGCAGATATTCATCCCAGAGTGACTTCCCCAGCAAGCAACAGATCAGCAAATCCTTGTACTCCCTTCCTTCCTTTCCTTCCTTTCCCTCCTTTCCTTCCTTTCCCTCTTTTCCCTCCTTTCCCTCCTTTCCTTCCTTTCCTCCCTTTCTTCCCTTTCTTTTTCTCTCTCTCTTTTCTCTCTCTCTTTCTCTCTTTCTCCCCCAGCACACCTTCCAGAGGATGCTAATTGCTCCCACAGACATCCTGCAGAAACATGGGATGGCTCAGCCAGAGCCACAAGGATTCCAACAACCATTTGCTCATTTGGGCTGCTGTGCCAGGACCCTGGAGGAGCCCCTGGGAAAATGAATGTTCAGCTCCACATGGGAATTCCTAAACAAACCTCATCCCACAGGTCCCCCCAGCCAATCAACATGAACTGCGTGGCTGCACTCGGAACAAATGGCATTAAAACCCATCAGAAGCGTGCTGTTGTCCTATCCCACCTCCAAGAATTATTTTCTGGCCTTAAAAAATTTACAAAACTTGTACTTAGAGAGCCAGAGGGAAGTCACTCCAATCAGGATCTCAAGTCATTAGATAAACTTCCTGCCTGTGGATATTTCAACCCAAATATAAAATTATTTGTCCTCTGCAGGCTATGCTAACAGAATATGATCTTGTCTTGGACTTTTTAAAACTCTGCGGGAGGAGAGAGGTAAAATATCTGAAGCTGATTTGTTTTTCAAGGTGGGGGAGGATGAATTTTTCTCTGTTGACTCAAAACAACAATTTTTAACCTAATCATATCCCACATTTCATTGCTAATACACGAAAATGTCAAAAGATGTAAAGCCCAAATTAAAAAGCTACTATTTTAGTAATATTAAGGAGGAAAATTTGCCTATTTTTTGATGATTAATCTCAGAAAGGCTTCTGAAAAATTAGCAAAACTATCATGACGGCTCAAGAGATGAAAAGAGAAGGAACGTTTTATTCTATTTATTCCTTTGTCCTTCTGTCACCCATAAAACAAAAAAATAAAAACAACATCAGTGTGAAATCAGCATTTCCCAGATAAACATCTAAGAATAAATTTATGAAAAAAAAAACCCAACAAACCCAAAACATGACAGTATTTTTACACATAGCAATATCCAGCTACACTTCTGGTAGTGTAAAATTTTCTTGCTACAAATAGAGTGCTCGCTGGGGGATGCAGTTGGCTTCCAAAACGGGAGATGGAGGGGCTTGGGAGATAAGGGAGGCAATGTGGATGTCTCAAACACTGACAGCTGGATGGTGGTGGAGCCAAGCAAGGATTGTTGGTAATAATATTCTGCTGCAGAAGGGTGGTGCAGAGGTAGGGCAGCACTTTTCTGGGAGAAACATCCAGGTTTTGGTTCCTGGAGATCAACACAGCACAGCACAGGCACAGGAATGAGGTTGGGAATGGGGTATGGGCTGTAGTAGGGGATCAAGATCACCTGAGATCCCTGAAGGCTCCAACCCATTTCCAGACAGGTCTAGAAGAATAAGCTGTGCATGACAAGTGATTTGCATGGAAAGAGATAAAATAGCAGGAAAAACTGATCTATAAAAGGTAACCCCATGAAGGGATGGGCACCCCAAAACCTGGACACTCCATCAGCTGGATCAACACTGGAGTCAGGACTGGTGATCTCTCTTTCTCCTTCTCTTTTTCCCTTTCTCCCTATGTTTAATCCATCTCTCTCCCTTCCCTTTCACCCTACCCCCTTATACAAAACCCACTCCCTTTTGTTTAGACAGGAAGTCAGGGACTAATTATACTGATTTCTATGCTAAATGTTCAATTTGCTAATGAATCTCTGTGACCTTGCGCGGCTCCTCTGACTTTTGCCGTTTCTTTTGACCACAAGCACCCACAAATCTCGGTGTTCCCTTCCCCTTAAGGGTGGGATTGCACAGAAGAGTGAGCACTTTTCACCTGGGGCACCAAAGCAGGAATGGGGTGAGGAGAAGGATTATTTTTCCAGTATCTAGTAACTGGCAGAAGATAAAAATCATCTCACTGTTTACCCAGATCTGTGCTCCAAATGGCTTAAAGGCCACGGGACACTGCTGAAGATCCTTGGAGGAAATGTGCAAGGACTTGGGCTCGCACAGTGGTAACTTCTCCTGCTCCTCATCTCCCTTGGAGATGCTACAGCCCTGGTGTTTAACCAGCTGGACCCAAAGCCAGTGGGCAAATCTGCAAACTGGAGATGGGAACAAGGATATGTGGGAAGGCTTGGGCTCCAAATCAATGCAGCTTTCACCAGCATCAACTGTGCTATTCTTCCCTTGGCTCTGCAGTTCTGAGAAGAAAAACCAGGGGGGTCCTGGTGGACAAGCAGGAATTGCTCTTCTGGCCAAGAAGGCCAATGGGATCCTGGGGTGCATTAGGAAGAGCACTGCCAGCAGATTGAGGGAGGTGACCCTGCCCCCCTTCTCAGCCCTGGTGAGGCACAAATGGAGTGTTCTGTCCAGTTCTGGGCTCCTCAGGATGACAGAGATGGAGCTGCTCGAGTGGGTCCAGTGGAGGGCCATGAAGGTGAATTGGGGACTGAAGCACCTCACTTATGAGACAAGGCTGAAGAAGATTGTCCTGTTCAGCCTTGAGAAGAGGAACCAATGCCCAGGAGGTTCCACCTGAACATAATGAAGAACAACACAACCCACTGTGGTGCCTTCCAGCCTTACTCAGGCTGTGATTTTCTGTGATTCCCTGCACTGAAGAGATGACAGAAACCATAAGCTGAATCATGAAAGCATTGAAAAATTACATAAACAGCAGCAGCAGTAAGAAACCTTCAAGAGATTCTTGGTTATTCCCCAGACGCCACCACTCCTTGTCATCTCCTGGATCATCCATCCCTTGCCACAACGAATAATCATTGTTCTATCACTAGAGGGTTTAAAATTCCCAGCCTACATCCACAACCCATCTTGGTGTAGGAAAGACACTTTTGCTTTTGACCAAGGTTTCTGGCCACCTCAGAACTCTGGCAAGGACAATTTTGGGAGAAAAGCACTGAAAAGAAAAAACTTTGCTGACAGATTGATTGGTAGTGGCCATTAGAAACTGCTCAAGCATGTGAAGGGATACTCCAAGGACCTCTCTAAGCAGGACAGGCAGTTCAAAAGTGTATGAATTTATCATCATTGGAGGATTCTGCAATTCATCACCAGCTTTTGTAATTTATCACAGGGATGTAACATAGCTGGAGCTCTGGGATTCTTAAGGGTGAGATCTGTCACATAAATACAGATATTAAGGCAGCGAGTGTATTATACAGTTAAATGCAAATGTTGCAATCTGGCAACCCATTTTTACTGCCAAAACCTAGAAGGTTTTTCCTGTCAGAAATTGATGCCAGGAGTGATAAATGGGGGATAGATAAAGTTAATCCGACTGCTTTGAGTTGAACGGGGAAGGTATTACTTTGAAGGGTTTAACATATTAACAGAATCAAAATGACATTTCAAAATATTTATGGAAATCTTTTTTTTTTTTTTTAAGCTTCTACAAGCAGTATAACAAAACCATATAAAACATTATTAAATTCTACCCTTAATTAAACATGCTGACACTTAAAAGCTTCTGTCTGATTTACTTTAACAAATCTTCTTTCCGTAAATTATGACTTTAAAACATCATTCTGCTCTAAATGAATCTGCATCCCAGAAGAATTAAAACCTTTTTAACAGATGTTTAAAAAAAATAAAAAATAAGCTCTACCTCCAACTTATCAAACATAATGGTAAAACAAGAAAAGAAGAAAGAAACAATATACATAAATGATCAAATTAACTGAGAAAAAAAAAGCCTTTACTGTTTCATGTCAGTTCAGAAAAGCTGAGGGTCATGGATTCATCCAGCTCTGCAGCGGGTTGGTGCGGCTTCAAGCCATGAGAAGAACTACTCAGCCTCTCTGGAGCATCCAGAGGAACATGGGAACATGTCCAAACCTCACTTTGGTGCAGCTGAGGTACAAATGACCCCACAGCTCCCCCCAAAAAACCGAGGGTTACTGCATTTCTTACTGCAATCTGAGTTAGGTGGGAACAGACTGAGTCACCGTGATCACTCACCCTGAAGATGAAATAGCAGTGCCAGTTCCCTCATTTGAATGAGGGGCTCACAGGGTGTCCCTTGAGATGTCCCAGGGTGCCACCACACCTAATGCTGCCATTTCGGAGGGGAAAGAACAGCAAGTCCTGTGCCAAAACTGCCAACCCCACCAATGTGTCTCAGACAACCTGGGGCACCTCAACAGCCCCAAGAGTCACCAGTCACATCCTGGGCTGCATCATAAGTGTGGCCAGGAGGTCAAAGGAGGAGATTCTTCCCCTCTGCTGTGACCTCTTGATACCCCACCTGCAGTGCTGTGTCCAGCTCTGAGGTCACCAAACGTCAGAAGGTTGTGGAGCTCTTGGAATGAGTCCAGAGAAGACCACAATGATGATCTGGGCATTGGAGCCCCTCTGCTCTGGAGCCAGGCTGGGAGAGCTGGCAGTGTTCACCTGGAAAAGGCTCCAGGGAGAGCTCAGAGGCCCTTCCAGAGCCTAAAGGGGCTCCAGAAGAGCTGGAGAGGGACTTTGGAAAAGGGATGAAGTTGCAGGACACAGGGGAATAACTTTGAAGTGAGATGGACAAGTTTAAATTGGAGACTGGGAAGAAATCCTTGGCTGTGAAGGTGCTGAGGCCCTGGCACAGGTTTTCCAGAGAAGCTGTGGATGCCTCATCCCTGGAAGTGCTCAAGGCCAGGCTGGATAGGACTTTGAGCAACCTGATCTAGTGGAAGGTGTCCCTGTCCATGAAAGGGGAGTGTTGGAACTACAGTCTTTGAGATCCTTTCCAACCCAAACCATTCCATGATTCTCTGACCTAACCAGGATAAGCCAAAGCTTGACAAGAAAATTTAGGCAACCACCTTTATCCTTAAGAGTGTGTAAAAACTTGTGCCAAGCAAGGCTCACAGATGAGTCCAATCCGTCTCAAACTTCCTGATTCTATCCTGAATATCAACATGTGACAAAAATGCTTCTACAAATCCAGCAAAGCACCTCAGACTGAGCCTGAGAGCATGGAAAAGCTTGTGGCTTCAGTCGTGGACAGGGATGCCTCTCTTCCCAAAAGCAGCCCAAACTGACAACACTTCACCCTAGGCTTCCACCAATTTTAGGGTGGCAAAATAAACTGATGAAGTGATTTTACTGTTCCCAAAAAAATCTGCTGGTGATGATGCAAATTTCCTGGGGAAGGGTGAGGAAGATGGAATTGCCTTCAATCCCAGCAAAGAATATAGCAATCTACATATGCACATCCAAGGAAAAGAGGTGCTCTCTTAATATTTGACCAAAAACCGAGAGCAGTAATACAAAAGCTGCACTTTCAGTCTCTTCCAGAACTGTTGAGTTCTCTCACCGTGAAGCAGTTCAGATCTCAAACTCAGCTTTCCCACTTGGAAAATACTTTGAAACTCCTTCGTGGCCATAGGAATTCTCTGCCATGCACCATCTTAACCAAGATTTTGTATCAGTTTAATCAAAAACCAGGTCTGTTCTCTCACACTGTACAGATGTAGAGCTGAGCAGTCTCTCAGTTGCAGAAAAAAATCCTACGTGTTTCAGTAATGTGCACTTTTAAAAAAAAATTAATTCCAGTAAGAAAAGTAAGGTGGAAGCTAGAAGTTTTTTTGGTTTTTTTTCTCAGATCAGGAGAAATCAACATTTTTTATTATTTTTTTTCAGTAAATCTCATCAGTACTAAAATCTCATCAATGCTAAAATCTCATCAATGCTAAAAGCCCCAAAAATATCCTACTTATAACTCCTCCTTAAACAGGCAAATTATTCTGCTAGTAATTAGTGAAGGATCCAAAAATGCCACATAGTGAAGACCTATGGGCTCCATCCCAGACACACCTGAAAATTGGAATAAGCTGTGATTGTGACTCAATGCTCTTGTTCCTCTTGACCTTGCAATGACACAAGGTCAAATGTGCAATAAGGTGACAAACTCCTCTCTGAAGTAAGCAGTGCAGAAGCCTGGTTTGGAAAGCCTGGATCAGTTCTGTAGCCACCCAGCCTCCAAGGAAAGGCCATCAAGGACCTTTCATTGCCACTTCAAGCTCGGTTTCATGGCTTCCAGGTAGTCAGCAAATGCCTCTTGCAGCCTGCTCAGACACTTTGCTTTTCTTGAGATCACAATAAGGCAGGGTCAGGTTGTGTGAAAATTAAAGACTTTTAATTGCTTTTTTCTTCTTCTAATACACCTCTCAGAGAGCATTGTCCAGGTTATAGGGAGGCTTTCATTTCCAGCCACTTTGTGGAGGATGTTGGGAGACCCAAGAGCTACAGCAATCAAAAGAAAGGAGACTGGTTTCCACTGTCTCTTGGAGACAATTCTCTACCTGGGTGCTTAATTTGATTTGCCTAAATTAAAAACTCATTACCTTCAGTGACTAATGTTGGAGAACCCCCTCAACCCACACACTCTGGCTAAGGAGGCAGATAAATGCCTTGGAAGCCTGGATTATTAAACCAAAGGTCAGAGAGAAAACAAATCAGTTGATTTTTCCTGCATCACTGGAGAAAGCCTCAGCTTTGCCTCCTGGCCTTAGCTCCTCTTCCCAGCTCCATGCACCTTTTTTCCCTTTGATCCCACTCCCTTCCCAATTAATCCAGGGTCAGTTGCATTCATCCAAGAGCTTTGTATGGGCATTTACATTTCACTTGCCAGCACAGCCAGCTCCAAGCATGCAGCACACAAATATTTGTGCTGGCTCTGGGAAGAGCTTCGACCAGGATTATTCACTTTGTGTCTGATATATACCCTGCTCACAGCAGCAGCCAAGTCTGTCTCACTGACTAGAGCTGGCATTCCATGTGGGATGAACTCTCCCAAATTTACTTGCCACAGATACAATCCTTATTCTGAAAGACTCAGCTCTCAAAAGCAGAAAAACCATTTCAGAAAAGGGAGTTGACCAATGTGACTGTAAGAATCCTGCCCTCATCTGATGCCTTTGTGAGTCCTGTGCTTAAGATGCAGAAAGTCTGCCTGGATTTGAAAAGGAAGCAGGTAACTCTGGGGATTTTTTCTGTTTTATCAGGGCCCTGAAGCTGGATAAGCAAACATTTCTGCAGTTTACAATCCAGAGCAGCTGAATGTCATGTGTGGCAGAACAATTCACCATTAAGCCCTATTCCCAAATACTCTGCCTTCCCTCATCTGCCTAATTTCAGGTGGCCTCACTTTAGGCAGTGTGACAGCCACTTAACAAGAAAGTAGAAATTGTGGTAATTTTACTACTTAGATACCCAAAACCATTATCTTTTTCCTAACAGCCAGGGCTATAAACCTGCCAAGTGTTCCCTCACTGCTCCCATCTTCCAAGCTAGAGGGTGTTCAAGGAGACACATGCATCAGCCTTTGAAGGAGAGGGGTCAAGTGGCAGAGGAGGAAGATTAAGCCATGATTTGCAGCTGGGGAAGCAGAAAGCACTGCCCCAAAGGTCTCACCTGAAGAGCTGACCCTCCTGAGCTGAGATCTATGCAGCCCTGCCAGCTCCAGTGATTCATGGCACGCTGCTTTCTGCTGGTGCAGCTCTCACCAGAGTCAGGCAGAAGTTCTTGCAGAGCACACGAGGCTGTTTGCCTGAATCTGGTGATGAGAAAGGGGGGCAC
This sequence comes from Pseudopodoces humilis, assembly GCF_049639895.1. Lineage (NCBI taxonomy): Eukaryota > Metazoa > Chordata > Aves > Passeriformes > Paridae > Pseudopodoces > Pseudopodoces humilis. The sequence goes on along the minus strand of NC_142200.1, from coordinate 2,535,842 downwards.
TGGAAGGACAGGATGGCAGAAAGGGAGGGTTGAGGGGAGGAGAGCTGCTGGTCCAACTCAGCAGAGCACCCTGGTTCTTCTCCGTATGGAGATACAAGAAGTCAAATGGGAGACTCCCCATGGGGAGTGGGGATGAACCAGGAGACAGCTGGAAGAATTCTGGGGCTGATAGGGATAGGGAAGCACAGTTAAAATTTTAAAAAGCTGCATTTAACTATCTGGACAATTAACAATAATTCCGAGATCAAAAAATAATTAGTGCAATTAGTGCCTTATGCATCTATTTATGTAACTGCTCAGGAAAGAGGAAAATTATCCATCCATGTTTCTGGAGTGCTCTGAAGAGTCGAGGAATTGATTCTTTAATTTAAAAAAAACAAACCAACAGAATAGTTTAGGAGAGCAAACACAATATCTGCATGATAGTCTTTCCTTGGTTAAGGATCTCCAGCAGTTATTAAGGTGCTTTGTGCTTCAAATAATTTTGTACATGTAAACATCTTTCTTGATTACATCGATCTTCACAGGCTGACTTTTTACTCTTACATCCTCTCCAGTCTCCTAAATTTACTTTCAAATCTTCTGACTATTACTATTTTTAATCCTCTGGTTTGCAAAACAGAGTATATGTGAATTAGGGCAGACCTGATGAAAGCAATGGATTGGAGAGAAAAGGGGAGACATTGCAAACAGGTCTGAGAGTTTATGTTGTATTGAGAAGGTCAGTAAAGCCCATCAGGCAAATAAAGAAATAACCCCCAAAGTCTCCTCTTTCTTCACAGCCAAATCTCAGCAGGAACAGCAGTCACACCCATGGAATCAGAGACATATACTAAACAGTTAATTTTTGCCTGCAAGCTGCTTGAAGGAAGACACCTTTAGTAAATTGTGATACATTTGGGGAAGTCATTTGAATTCTGTAATTCGCACGTGTACAATGACAGCGAACTGTGTGTGTTTGTGTGTACACAGCTCTGGAAGAGGGAGTTTAATGAACTGTGTCTCCTGCAACTGCAAATCAAGTTTCATTTTGTCAGTGCTGTGCCACATGATGCTGTGATGCAGCTTCCAACACCACAAAGCACTTTTCCTCCTATAAAATATCCTCTCCCTATTTTTTAAATTTTTTTTATTTTTAATTTTTTTTCATAGAACCATGGAATGTTTTGGGTTGGAGGGGTTCTTAAAGATCACTTGGTTCCAGTGCCCCTGCCATGGACAGGGACACTTTCCACTACCCCAGGTTGCTCCAAACCCTGTCCAACCTGGCCTTGGACACTTCCAGGGATGGGGCAGCCACAGCTCCTCTGGGCAATCTGTGCCAGGGCCTCACAGGAGGGAATTTCCTCCCCATAGGGATGAATTTCTTCCTGATATCCAATCTACACCTACTGCCTTTCAGTCTGAAGCCACTCCCCCTTGTTCTGTCACTCCATGCCTCTGTCACAAGTCCCTTTTCTCTTTCCTTTGGGTTCATGGACCTTGGCCAAGTAGAACTTGGCGGGTAAAAGAAAAGGAAAAAGCCACAGAAACATCTGTTTTGGTTCATCTCCAGCCAGCAGCTAAGCTCCCTCAGCTGCTCATTCTGTATTTGCTGGTGGGGTGGGGTGAGAAGCAGGAAAGGCCTTGACTCTGTGTAAGAACTGCTCAGCAGTAACTAAAATATCCCTGGATTATCAACACTGCTTTCATTATAAATCCAAACCATAGTCTCAAACTGGATACTGTGAAGAAAATTATCTCCATCCCAGCCAAAACCAGCACAGTTTCCTACTCCGGCTTCACTTCAAAAAATAAATACCCACCACCCCCAGCAACAAAAAACAACCAAAAACAAAATAACAATGTCTCCAAGAACCACAGAATGCCTTCTTTCACCATGGGTCATCTTTTTTGTGTTATCTCCACACCATTCTCTGCCACCTGAAACCAGCACAAGCAAAGCTTTATACGATCAATACACATCCTACCACCATTAATCACCAACAGGAACGGAAAAAAACAAAGCAATCCTGACAAAAAGATGTCCAGCTATAATAAAAGGATGGAATAAAGGGTGAGGATAGATGAGGGGAAAAAATGAAAAGGCTGGGACAAAGAAAGATCTGCAACAATTTAAAATAAACTCACAGTCCATCCTGCAACTCTTGAGTATCATTCGAGGTCCCCAGGGATCGAAGACTTCTTTCCAGAGAGGTCACTGTCAACAGCAGAGAAAGAGAAGATAAAGAAACAGCACACCTTTTCAGAGGAAAAAAAAAAAAAAATACTGAATTTTTGTTCAGGTGTTTGTCTTTTAATTTAATTTAATACTTTTAAAAAAATACAATGAAGTGTTTGAACAAGTAACCTGTGAGAGAAAGGGGACATCTACCGGTAGCCACTGCCACAGAATGATACATTGGAAGCATAAATGGTGAATCCATGTATAACATGCCATGACATGATGGAATATGACCCCTTGTCAGGAAAACCTCTGTTCCATGGACCCTGCACAGATCTCTGGCTCTTCCAGCCTTGAGCTGACATAGAATTGTGCATTGAACATTTCCAGTTGGAAACGTGCCCCTGGTGAAGAGGCAAGAGATTGAATAATAACTATTTATTGCTCTGAATAATAATAATAAAGGCGCAGAACGTTGATGTCTACTCTGATATCTCCCATCTTCTTGTTCAAGATGCTAACACTCAAAATGTTTTCTGTCTTTTGGCTCAGAAAAAATGGAGAATGATCTTCTGTGTTTGTGCTCAACATATTCTTGGGCTTTTCCATCAGGAGAGAATATCCTAAAAGCAACTGGGAGGTGCAAACATGATCTGCTCTGTAATTTGCAATTACTTCAGATTTAAAAAATATATCTATATATGTGTGTGTGTATATAAAAGCAGAAATCTAGGAGTACTGTTGTCTTTTTCCACTCTTAAATTTCACTGTCTCAATTCACTTTCAAATTAACAACAGGTCACTACCTTTGGATTTAGCACAGCCAGCAAGCAAAGCACTTCAAGATTTCCCCCAATGAAACATGTTAAATAAATTACATTCTTGATATTTACATGTGGGATTTCTCTCAGGACGTTTCCAACTGTAAAAACCCATAACCTGTTATCAGTCACGCTTCAGTATTTAAGGACAGAAAGAAGAAGAGATTAAAAACATGGCTCAATTATTTCAGCAGAAATTTAAGAAATCCTCTGTTTTAATGACTCTGCAGACTTGGACTTGGCCTGTAGTTTTGAACAAGTCACTTAATTATATTTCCACTGACAGTCAAAATCCACTCTTCTCTTTTGGGCTCTGCTGGCTTGACACCAAAAGTCACTAAGCAGCATAAAAAGTAACTAATGTGCCTGAACTACATGAATATTCAAAAAACCACTTTGAATAGCACCATGTATTTCCACCAGTGCTAGTTCTCAATAACAGATTTTACTGCAGAGTTTGGAGATTCAATAAGATAAAGCCTCAAGGAATTGTCTATAACTGAGCTAATAATTATTCTTCTTTGCTGGAAGCACAATGTTTTAAAGAAGAAATTGGAAGTTTTCACCAATAACCACTTGCTTCTGTAGAAGGACAGTACTGGCCCTGCAGAGATCCCATGGATACTATAATTCCCTCTTTCCCTCTCCACAATCCTAACAAATCAATTTCCCATACAATATACGTGCTGTCCAGTTTTAACACAATTTTTTTCATCAATTAAAAATCCTTCTGGACCCATCAACCCTTTGGAACAAAGCAGAGTGTGGTCCTTGGAGAACAGACAGCAAGCCAAGGTGAAGAAAGGACTTGTGTGGACACTGAATTTGTAAGAACCAGTTAATGTCATGTGTGCAATTCCAGAACAAAATCAGCAGCTACAGCCTCCATGAACCTTTCTAACCTGACCTGAGAAAATAAGGACAATTCAAAGTGAGTTTTGCTGAAGCTGCTTTGGAGATGATTGGACAGGAAAGAAGTTCTGCTACTGAACAGAACAGTTCAAGACTTCACACTCATGCCATTTCACACTGAGGCAAACCCAGAAGCTGACAGATTTGTTCAGCATTTTGGAAAACCTGCGAAAAGTTGAAAAGAATATGAGACATGAATGAAAGAGGTGAGGAAAGTGTTTGTCAGTTAGATGAGAATGTGACCTGGATTAAGTTCTTATCCAATAATTTTATCTAATATTCCAATTTAAACATAGTATTTAGAAAACTAAATAAATGTCAGTTGTCCCAAAATGACAAGATATGCACTCTGGAGGAGCCAGAGGTTGCCATTTGCTATAGCTCTTATCTGGAAAACAGCGGGACTAAGGCTCCAACATGAGTTTCCTGAATCTCAGGAAAGCCGAAAGCATCCTGGGCTGCATCAAAAGAGGAGTGGCTAGAAGCTCAGTAGAGGTGATTCTCCCCCTCTGCTCCCCTCCCATGAGACCCCACCTGCACTGCATCCAGCTCTGTGGCCCCCAACACAAGAAGGATGTGGACCTGTTGAAGAAAATCCAGGTGGCCATGGAGATGATCACAGGGCTGGAGCATCTCTGCTCTGAAGCCAGGCTGGGACTGCTGGATTATTCAGCCTGGAGAAGAGACTCCAGAGAGAGCTCAGAGCACCTTCCAGTGCCTAAAGGGGCTCCAAGAGAAATAGAGAGGGACTCTGGAGCAGGGCATGAAGTGATAGGACAAGCAGGAGAGGATTTACACTGATGGAGGACAGGCTTAGACTGGATATTAGGAAGAAATTCTTTACTGTGAAGCTGGGGAGGCCCTGGCTCAGGTTGCCCAGAGAAGCTGTGGCTGCCCCAACCCTGGAAGTGTCCAAGGCCAGGTTGAACAAGGCTTGAAGCAACCTGGGAGAGTAGAAGCTGTCCCTGCTCATGGCAGGGGGTTGGGAACCAAGTGATCTTTAAGGTCCTTTCCAACCCAAGCCATTCTGTGATTCTATAATCAAATCTCAGTTAAATCTAACTTTCTTTGACCAAGAATAAATTCATCAAAATCTCTGCAGTTCCTGTGCTGGATGTGGAAAATCCCTCTCAATGTACCACTTCTGGTCATGTGAGCAGTAATTTGACCAGAGGAGCAAATCATCAAGCTTTGCTGGAAGGATGTGTGAAGCCATTCGTAAAACAGGAATCTTATTTTAAAAGTCTTGTTCTTTTTGTTATTAAAAGGCACGCCTGAGTCCTCCAGAATGAGACACATTCACAAGGCATCAGTGATGTTGGGGCTGCACTGATTTGCTGCACTGAGAGCTTGGACCCTCGTTGCCTGTGCCATTTCATTCCTTAAATCAATGGGGGATAAATAACCATCCTGGGATGGCAGTGGAGACCCTATCACACCTGAGGGATGTGGAAAAAATCCTCTGCTTAGCCTTTAAGATCGAGGAAATGGGACTGCACGTGGCACCAACCTATTATGGGCCATCATTAATGAGTGAGGAGCAGGAATTAGAGAGGCAAGAGACCCATCAGAGAGGTCAGGTTCTCCATCTGGGCAGCTCAGGTCTGATTCCTCCAGCATATCCTCCGCTGATCAGACAAGATGCACCAGAGCAACTCCACTTAGGAGTGTTATTTATTGCACTTATTTATGAGATACTTACTAAGAGGCAGCTAAAAGCTGCACATGAGAAAAAAAATATGCAAAGTCTTGATAAAAGTATAGGTGAAAAAAAAAAAAATAAAAGCCATAAATGAGACAAATTCAGGCAGAATTCAAGCTCCTGTTTGTGTCCTGATAGGAAAATCAACTAAATTTAAAAACCCAAAAACATGAAAGTGACAACCTGGTCTACTGGAAGGTGTCCCTGCCCATGGCAAGGTGTTGGGACAAGATGACTTTTAAGGTCCCTTCCAATCCCAAACAATTCTGTGACTCTATGATTCTAGGAACCTTCCCCACTTTCAGCAGGAACAGCCCCAAAAGATTGAGAGAAAGAAAGCAGATGCAAAGATTAGGGAAACTCTTCCTCTACCCCTCCATACTTCTGTAAGAGATGGCCTTAAAAAAATGTCAATAAGCTCACAACCCAGCAGGAGAGTGATCCAGTAGCATAAACAGAACCAGCTGTCCTGGCTAAGATTTTTGTTCAACAAATGAGGGAGATTTCCATTTTCCTGGCAGAAAAAGGGAACAGGAAGCATTTATAGGTGAGAATAATCAACTCAGAGCTATAAAATCCCCCTTGGTCAGGAAGCAAGTCCTGAAGTGCCCAAGAAGAATTGAAATCACCCCAAAGGCTCAGAATTCTGTAAAAAGAATAAGGACAGAAAAGAGGGACAAAGCACACAGTGTTTATTACTCCTGCAGTGTTTCTCAATAAAATTCAATGGCGCTTTAAAATCCTGGGACAAAGTTGACTTCTTGTTTCATTAAAAATAGTCATTCCCCAAAGACATAAAAGGTATTGCTGAGATTGGCCACAACCTGGGATTTTTAGAATCTAAACAACAAAAAGCACAACATGGCCAATTCCTGACAGCTTGGAAGAGCCTGGCCAGGGAAGGGGTGAAGTCACAATTCCTGGCAGTGTTCAAAAACAAACCGACAAGGCATTTCCCAAGGTTTAGTGGCGTTGGTGTCATTCAGTCAAAGCTTGGACTTGGAGATCTTGGAAGTCTTTTCCAACCTTAATGATTCTATAACTCCACGATTCTATGATCTTCAGCACCCCAAAAAGGAACAGGAACATTTCAGGTGCATGGTTAGATCTCCAAACACAATGGGGAACCTGAAGAACCTCAGAGAGGCTGCAGCAAGCCAAGAAACAAAGGGAAAGAGGAGCTGTGATAGGATTTATGCAATTTTTAGGATGCTCAAGACACCATGCCCAGCACAAGAGAAGTAACCCCATCATCTGGTGAGCATCTGGAACGTAGCTGCCTGTTCCTTGCTCAGCCACTTGTGTGGTGCTACACAAACAACATCATTGACCTATTTTCCATGCTCCAAGTCAGAGCTTCCTGAGTTTCCTGAAGAGACTTTGCAGCACAGAAAGAATCATGGGCACTCTTCCCCATTTTCTAACCCTTAAAAGTTCTTTACCTAAAGTGAATTAGCTCTGCTAAATCGTAGCAGTACACTCAGCAGCCTTCTCCTGAAAATCTCTAACCACGTTTTGGGGGAAAGACTATAAAAAATAAACTGAGTGAAACTGATTTTGTCAGGCAAAAAATAATACAGGTAGTGAACAGAGGAACAACAGAAGAGTATCTTATGGGCATTCCTTCAACCTGAAAGCACTTTAAAAGGCATTATAGATTCATAGATTCATAGATTTTAAAAGCCAGAGAGAGCAATTCTGATTATCCAATCTGATTTCCTCCCATAAAATTTTGTCCCATCAGTCCCACATCAAGACTGTGGACTGCAGCTGGACTAAAGTATATCTTATAAAAAAGACATTTGAATCTTGATTTAAAGGTTCATGGCAAAGCCAAATCCTCCAAGCCCTCTCCATAAGCAGTTCTAATGGCTGGTTATCCTCATACAGAAGGACTGAATTTGTCTAGTTTTAACTCCTGTCTCCTGATCTCCTTCTGTGTGAGAACGATAGATTAATGAGCCCCTTGCTATCTATTTGATGTCTTTCTTCCTAGAGAGGTACTTATACACCACAATCGAGCCCTCTTAGATGTCTCAAACAGAAATTTGGTTGGCATGAATTTTAAAGTCTGATTTTCAGATGTCAAACAGCTTTGGCTTTTCTCTGCACCCTCTCTATTTTTGCAATAGTTTTAAGTGCATGCATTGTCATTATCTGCTTCACAGAGCAGTTCAGGCAACTCTTAAAAGGAAACACATCATCACCATCTCGAGAGGAGAAGTAACAACAACAGAGGTTGTCTAACATGAACTGAAGGGGTTAAGGCAATTCTAACAAAGAATGAGAACAGAAATCAGGTTGTATTTTGAAAGAGATGTGCCATTCACCTTTAGGTTTTCTCAGGATAAAACTCCACCGTAGAAGGAGTTGTGATTAAAGCACAGGGGCACATCAAGTCAGCCCTAATCTGTCCAGTTTGGACAAGAACAGCACACACAGACTCACCAGAAGGTTCAGTCTGAGCCCTCATTTTGGAAGTAGAAGTGCTACTACCGCTCATCACTGGCACTGTCGAATTAAAACTATTGGTGCTGGAGCAGCCAAAACTGCTAATGCAGGTTTTTTTGTGTGTTATGGTGTGGTTTTTCACCCACCTGCCAGCCAAGTACCCATGACCACAACTGGGAGGTTCAAGCTCCCACAGTGGCCATAATCCCATTTTTACATGGGATGTGTGTCACCAATACAAGGGTCACCAACCCCTTGTAGTTATAGAAAAACTGGTGCTTGAATTTTCCTGGCAGAGGGAGCACACACAACTCATCAAAAGTACAGACAACTACATTTTAGAAGTTTTTAATTCCCATCCTTGTTCTAACAAGGATCACTTGCTACAGCGACCAGGGCTCCACCCCTGGGTCACACTGGGGAAGAATTACACAAATAAGGAGGCACTAAAACCCTTTCCCTGAACCTAGGCTAGGTTCCTTTCTGTCACCCAAGACAGAAAGAACAGACACAGAAGCTCTCCAGGTGACTCCAAAGCAATTTCAAGGTCTACTGTAAAATCAGCACTGAAAATTTCAGAGGCCTGTCTGACACTGCTGTATTTTACAACTGGGGTACAATGGCACTGCCTTCCACTCAGCAAGGTTACTTTTTATCTGTCTGCAAGATAAATTCCTCCAGCCTAACCCCACGAAACTGATGAGCAAGAACCTGTTTCAAAGGAGGAAGGACTCTGCATCTCTAGGGGCTGGGGAGATAGGAGCAGCAAAAGCACCCCTGCCCAGCCACAGAGTGGAGAACAGCAGAGTTTTGGTGCTGGTGTTTTTCTAAGGGAGATAGATGTTTTGCAAGCTCATGTGACAGGCTCTGAACACAGTAGTGCTGCAATGAAAATGAGCCTGCCTTGTTCCACCTTTCTGAGCTCTAGCTCTCTATTGTAACAGATGACATAATTAAAAATAGAAAAAGGATGTGGTCTTAGCAAGGATTGGAATATGTCTGTGCCTGTTGGATGGAACATATGGTGGAATATTTTTACATCTTATAAGGAGCTGTGTGTTGGACATGTGCTGCTGCTCATGAGATGCAGCAGCAGAAAAGCTGCATTAATATTTGCTCCCTGACAAGAGGAGCTGCCAGGGGCCATGTCCATGCTCAGGAATCATCAGCAGGACGGCACAGAATGCACCAGGAAACCTTTCATTTTACGCACCATTGGAGTTAATTCGGAAGACATTGGCTGAAGTCTCCTGAAAAAGTTCCTGCAGTTCGCTGGGATCAATCTGGGTGGCTGTGAAGAGAACAGAAAACAAATTGTGTTAATACTGCACACCACCAATCACTTTGAGAGGGGGATGGTGCTTTGAGAGGGATGTAGATTCCTCCTTGCTGCAGAAGTTTAGCCCAGGTAGGGTGATCTGATGCAGCTTTACACAGTGCCTGGTCATGGAACTTGCACTGGACAGACAAATCCAGCAGCACCAGGACAGTGAAGGTGCTGCTGCAACACAGTGGATACAGCCCACACGGATTGAGATGGCATTTGTAGGAATTATCAGCAATCAGAATACAAATAATTCCACTTCATTTACGGAGTGGGAGTATCAGATCCACGACTGCATGACAAACCACAGTGCCAAGTGATGGTCAGCCAGCACTTTCCAGAGCAGGAGGGCTCGTGAGCAGGTCCTGCCTGTGGAAAAGGGCAGGAAGCAGCGAGCAGAGGGCACCTGCCCCGTGGGGTCAAAGCTTTTGGGGCAGGTGGGAGCTCAGTGGGACCTCCACACATTCCTCCCCCAACCCCCAAGAGAGGCCCCTCTTCTTCCCATTCCTCCCTGATAGTTCAAAAGGAAGGGGAAATTCCAGTGCCAGGAATTTCTACTGCTGGTGCCCAGAAAAATTCTTACACTTCATTCCCAAGGTTCCTACTTTAGCCAAGGTATTCAAATCTGCCCTACAAGAACACTGAAGCGAGGGTTTCAACATTTTGGGGTTTCAGGTTTGGTAGAAGGTAGGGTGTTTTTCTTTTTGTTGGTTGGCTTTTTGCTGGGTTAATTTTGGTGTTGGGTTTTTTTTTTCTTTTTCTTATTGTTTTGTTTGTTTATTTAGGATTTTTTGTTTGTTGGGGTTTGGCTTTTTTGTTCTGATTTTTTAGCTTCATTTCCCAGCTTTAAAATCCCTGAAACTGTCCCCAGCTTCTCCACAGTTTCATCCTCCCCAGAGAAGGAGTGATGTGGGGTTGGACTGAGCTATACTAGAGAATCACAGAATGGTTTGGGTTGGAAGGGACCTTATGGATCACCCAGTTCCAACCCGCTGCCATGGGCAGGAACACCTTCCACTATCCCAGGCTGCTCCAAGCCCTGTCCAACCTGGCCTTGGACACTTCCAGGGATGGGGCAGCCACAGCTCCTCTGGCCAACCTGAGCCAGGGCCTCACCACTCTCACAGGGAGGAATTTCTTCCTCATATCCAATCTAAATCTGCCTTCCTTCAGCTTAACACTATTAATTATGGCTGTATTAAGCCCATCTTACAGAGAAAGGACACATCATGTAAATAAGCTTTAACCAGGCACTTCAATTTTGATTGTTCACAGTCACCAGAGAAACACTCATTTGTAACAATGTCTTTGTCACCAGTTTCAGGGCAGCAGCTTCCCAGCAGATTTTTGTTTTTTATTTTGCCTCCCACTTGTGTCAGCTTTTGTGAGTTTCCCAGAAGCTGCTTTACCTGAAACTTTGGTCACATCCTGAAACACCCCAGGGCTTGTCCATCTGAAAGAGTCCAACAGCTCCAGCTTTTACCCAGCTGCTCCTCTGAGTGAAGCATCTCAGACTCAAACAGGAGCTGAGATTCATTTCTTTGAGTCAGCAGACTGGAACTCTGACCTCCTCTGCACCCCTTAACCAGAATTCCCTAAGCTGCTAAAACACCACGCACCCAACCTGCATCTGGCAGAGCAGAAAGACAACGATGGAGCAAGGCAAAAACGAGGGAAATTGGGTAAAATGAGAAGCCTGATGGATGCACTGCTCAGGTTAGGGCTGAGGATGCATCTCCCGGTGCTGGAGGAGCAGCTGCACATCCAGAGAGCAGATTTGCCACTGCTTCTCACACTCACTGAGACGTTCAGCCCTGTAACAGCTGTAAATAAAGTCATGGATCAGCCTGCCAGCATGACACAAATCCAGGGTATTAAATGCTGTTTAATCCAAATGCACAGGGCCTCATTGATAGAGATTTTCCCACTCTTCCTGCAGTTTCTCTTAAATCAGCTGTCCCAGACATTCCTTTCCTTTGTTCTGCAGAGGAGGCTGCAGAACAGCAGAAATCAGCACAGGCTCCCCTGTCCCCCAGGAATTTCACTTGTTACTAACAGGGTCCAGATTTCATTAAATCACTGCAAAGAGCAGGAGAGGGTAAGATTTTTAGATCTTTACACACTGTGAATACCCCCATTTTAGGAGGTTTTTCTTGGATTTTCAGGGTGCTAACATATTCCAGAGAAAACTGGTGTGCAGATTTTGCGATAGAACTCATTTTGCAGGGGTGGGGCTTTTTTTAGAGGATGGGGAGAGGGTTTATTTAACTTCTTTATTTCCATTCTTTCCTTAGAAACACTAAATTTGCCTCAACAGATTTTCATCCTGGCCCAGTGAGTCCACATGCACTGAGGTACTGAACAAAGCCTCAGATGAACCCTGAAGCAACCAACTCACAGCTTGGGAACTCCCTCAAGAGCTCAGTTGTAATCACCCAGATGGGAACAATATTGCTTTAAATCCCCAAATAACCCAGACTGCAGACTTCAGTGGGTTCCCACGTGGGGACACTCCTGCACAGCACCCAGCAGGTGCTTCTGAGCAGCATTTCAAATGCCAAAGGCACACCAAGAGCAAAGATGAAATATCCCAAACGTTGCAAAAGGCAGGAGAAGCACCAATATCACTGCAGGGACTGTGCACACCTGAGAAGGAAACACAGAGCGACACTGAGGGCCCAGAGTTGTTCCATGAAGTTAAAAATTACCCAAAAATTCAGGTGCTAATTTGGGAGGGTGAGATTTAATTATATTTATTGTTAGTTTCCTCGCTTTGAGCCACAATCCTCTAATTGGAAAGAGACAACAGATGTGGATCATACTCTGAAATCATGGAAATAATTCATTTTTTAAGCTTTCACATATTCATTGTAGTCAAAATTACTTAAATGGAGGCCTCAAGGCCTCTCAGTTCACACCTATCTTACAACACCCATGATCACGCTCATACCTAAAAAAATGCAAATTAAATCTAAAATAAAACCAAAAAACAACAAACAAACAAAAAAACAGTAAGGCAAATGAAACCTTTGTCCAAAATTTCCAAACACTGACTTTGAAAATGCAATTCATGGAGAATGTTTTTTTCTGGGAAAATTGCACTGTATCTGGCTTGCAGTTTCCTGCCCCTAGACTTTTATTTCATGTCACAGCATGCTGCCAGTTCTGGCTTTTATTTTGTTTCTATTTTGCAAAAGAAAAGAAAATAGCAACAAGAAGGCTGTTTTAACTACTCCAATTTCAAGCTTCAACACATCAAGCTGAGATGTTGTAACTATTCATGGAGGATGCAGCAGTTCAGGCAGACAAGCAGAACAATATGAAGACAGCAGCAGAAAGCAAAGCAAAACTGCATCTGTACTACCAAGGCAGCCAAGGAAGACAAACCAAGACTGAGAAGTAAAGTGGATGTGAAGTCTGATAAAAAATTAAACATCTTTGATTACATCGAGTGAATACTTAAATATTTTGATTCCCCAAGAAGGATTAGGAGGTTTCTGATAAGCATTAAATTATGTTATGCATTAAATACATGCCCTGACACTAACAAGTTCAGGGCCACAGCTGGGAAAAAAGGACTTTTATATGTACTGAGTCCCCAAGGCTGTGAAGGCTTTGCAATGGATGTGTTACAGAATCCCACACACAAATAGTTTATTCTTTTTTTCCTTATCTGGACATTCCCAAAACAAAATTTGTACTGTTTCTATTTATTTTTCCAGAAAAATCCCCTTGGATCCCAGGACAACCCGACTTCCTCTGCTATCAGTTCAACATCTCCCTGCCTAGGATATAGTGATAACCTGCTATATTTAGTGCTGCTATATTTATTTTTATTTACAGAAATCATAGAATGTTTGAGGTTGGAAGGGACCTTAAATATCATCTGTTCCTGCCACCATGGGCAGGAACACCTTCCACTAGACCAGGTCACTCAAACCTTCACCAACCAATTCCTAAAGCAGCCTTAGCAGCTAACAGTGGCATTTCTGATATTTGCCTATTTAATTCTTCTTTTCTCTGCCTGAAAAGCCCCACAGGCACCCAGGTAAGCACAACAGACGGAAAAAAGAGCTTTTCAATACCTGCTCTGCCAAAGCAAAGTGTGTCAATGCACACCCTGCAGGGGGAGGCCTCAGCTGCGAGTGGGACCTTGAGGAGCTTTGTGACTTGGGTGTGGGGTTTTATCCCAGAAATCCCTTCCTCTGGGCAAAAATCTGTGAGGTTGCTGCAAGTTTAAATCCAGCCAAGCAACATCACCTCACACCCATCTGCTGTGACATCTTAGACCTCTGTATTACCTGCCACTCTCTGGATCAATGCAAAAAGAAAAGAGAAAAAAAAAATTTAAAAAAAGGGAAAGAAAAAATGAACTGAATCATGGAATCACTTAGGTTGGGAAAAAACCTTTGAATCCAACCATTTAACCAAGCACTGCCAAACCCACCACTAAACTGTGTGCCTAGAGTGCCACATCTACACATCTTTCAAATATCTCCAGGGATAGTGACTCAGCCACTTCCCCTGACACCCTGTTCCCATGACTGATGAGCCTTTCATTGAAGAAATTGTTCCTAATGTCCACTACAAACCTCACCTGGTAAATCTTGAAGGCCATTTCCACTTTTTCTACCATATGCTACCTGGCAGAAGTGACAGACCCCAGCCTGGCTGCAATCTCCCTTCGGGGAACTGTAAGGAGAGGTTGAGAAGCTTAAAAATCCATGCAAGCCTTACACTTGATTTTTACAACCACTGTTTCAGAGAACACTCAGAGTTCATCACTTTCCATGATTCAGTGCAATTATAATCTTTAATTCATCACAATTCTGTCTACAGGAGACAGCTTTGGATGAGGACTGGCCAGTGGAGGGATGTGGTGTCTGTGCTTGGAGAAAAGGAGAGCCCCAGGACTCATGGGCTGCTTCCCCCAGTCCTGCTCAGGAGAGAGAAAATAATTCTGCTGCACCTGGACATCCCTCGGGCTCTCATGTGCTGGGACAGTCGACAGCCCCAAGCACCTCCACCAGCAGCTTTGGCAGGGAAGCAGAAATGCCAGCAGGAATTTCTTCCAGTTCCTCTTCAAGGCTAAGCCAAATACGATGCCTGGTCAGGTTTATAAGGTCTTGTCTCAAGTGATCTGGATATAATTAATGTCCAAAGGGAATTGCTGGAGGTCCAGGACAACACACATAGTGAAGGAACCTACAGGAACATCCTTTTGCTTAATGTTAATGAAAAGCACCTGTGTTGGCCACGTTAATCTTCTTTTCCTATTAATTATTTCACACTAATTTGGAGTTCCTAATGGCTTTTCTGCAGCCAGGTGAAGTCAATTGCCTCCCTGAACTCAATTTTGCAGCAAACTCAAAATAACCTAAAAGTTGCAGAGAAGAAGAAGCAGTAATTAAAATAACTCCAGTAAAAAAGGGGAAGGGAGGAAGAACAGGACAAGAATTTGATCTTTCTACTTATGATACTTAATGTGGCTGTAGCAAAGCAATTCAGCGCCTCAAATTCCTACGGATTTATCCCCAGAGCACCACCAAGAATTATATCTGTGTTCTGCTAAAGCAAGTCCCAGATTTCCTGCAGCTTCTCTCCTCTGAAAGCTTTAACTGAAGTTACAGCATCATCCTTTGCCAAAGAAACTCCCAGAGAAAGTTACTCGGTCTCCAAACTCCTCTTCTGTACCATGAAACACCTGCAAGGAGTGAAAAAGCAGGCAGGAAGCATCCTGCCCACTCTGATTTCAAGCCATCCACCCCAAATCCTCGGTTCACCAGTATGGATAGAGCCCCACCACAGCCAGCCCTGTGGCTTAACCCTTTCACAGCTGAGCTGAGTGGATGAGTCTCACCCATCCAGCACCTTGTTCCTCCTCCAGGACCACTCCAGCCATTGCAAGGCTTCAATTCCCCCTGTTCACAGCATTATCCAAGAGAATAATTCCTTATTGAAGGCTGAGATCCACAATGAGAGCCATGTGCCTCTGGCACTGGGAAATGAACTCAAGGGAGAGGAAGAGATAGATCTTTGGCTGCTGGCCAGAGAGAAAAAGAAATTTGCTCTGGAGAAAAAATGGTCAATTCTTGTCTTTATTTTAGTTTTTCCACAACAACTTGCATAAAACTGAAAGGTTGGAAGAAGATGAAGGAGGCCAAGGACAAGAAAGAGTAAAGAGAAAAAAGCAAATTGTCATACAAGGGAGAAAATGCTAAAGAAAACAAGCAAGAAGTGGTGGAGGCACAGACACCTACACCCACCCCAGACAAATCCTTCAGTCCCCAGTACTCAACAGCTTCCCAGGGTGTTCCTCCTGTGGATTCTCTGCTGTCTGATCCCAAGTTCCACACAGCCAGAACACAGATTTGCTCTTTCACTGCCTTCCCCTTTCATATAAACCACAGGAACCTTGATTCTCCTCGTCACCTCTGCTCTCCTGTTGAAACTGGTCAAAAAAAGCTTCAACAAACACCAGGACAGAAAGAATTGCCCAAGGGCGTGTTTGAACAAAGTTTCTTCCCTCAAAACAGTGAGCTTAAAATAGAAAAGGGAATGGAAGAGAATGAAAGAAGCAGCATCATGTGTAATGTGAAGTTGCTCCTGGCGTGCAAGCTTGGGAGGTTTTTATTTCCTGCTGATGAAATTTGAGTGAAATAAGTGATAAAGGGAAATGTAAGCAAAAATCACACTCATCAGGCAACCTGATTTTCATCAGTGTTGGAAAACAGGAGGCTGTTTCACATGTAGTAGCTCTGAGGCTCTTTGCTACAGATTTGTCCAAAAGGCCTGTGTCTCCTCAGCAGGGCCACAGCACAAAGAAGGGGCACCTATGGAATTACAGGTGTAAAAATTGGGATGAAGCTGGTGCTTGCACCAGTCCTCCCTCAAACCCCTCGTCACACAGCAGGGTCAGTGTGTTCAAGAACTCAATTCCCTATGGGTTAACTCAAGGTTTTTGTTGGCTTTAACACTAATAAACTCCTTTTCCTTCTTTTTTTTTTTTTTTTTTGCTCCTTTTTTTAATCAACTTCCTGATTTCTCCAACATACAAAATACATTTTTTCTGCTTTTAGAAATGAAGCTTTACCTGAAAGTAAAATCCTTCTCAGTTGGAAGAACACATTTCCTCCCACTCATCAAAAAGGGAGAGGTGTTAGGTAGGAAAGCACCTGCCTTATCCTCCTCTCCCTAAGGGAACACCTTGGGAAAGTTGGATGGGACCCTGAGCAACCTGGTCTAGTGGAAGGTGTCCCTGCTCATGGCAGGTGGCTTGGAACAAGATGATTTTGAAGGTTCCATCCAACCCAAACCATTCTATGGTTCTATGATTAATCATTTTTTACAGTGCAGTCAAGATTCAATCAGATTTTCTTTGCATTATTTTTGGTTAAGGTGTTTTCCTCCACTTTGGTTTCCTTCTTTAGCACCTATGCTAATAAAAAACTGCTGAAGAAGAAAGGAAAAGACTCTCTAATGAGCAGCACCTCATCTGGTGTGTCCAGAACAGCACAGAGAGTTCCAGAAGCCTCAGCTCATGGAGGAGTGTGGCCAAGGAGCAATTACAATCACAGGAATCACAGAATGGTTTGGGTTGGAAGGGACCTTAAAGATCATCCAGTTCCAGCCCCCTGCCACGACCAGAGAAGTGGGTTGGCAACTCATTTTCAGCTTTGCCAAATCACTTGGGGTCCATGTCCCTGAGGGTACATCTTCAACTTTCTCACAGCAGTATTAGCCAAAAACAGCCTCCCAAACCCACCCACGTGGTATTAAGAAAATAAAGAGAAATACCCAAACTGTCCAGCAAGAGAAGAACTGTCTGTTCCTAGAGCCAACCCTGAGACAAACAGAGTGCACTGACTTTTGGTCAAGTGGAGAGGCTCCTCCTTGGTGAGCATCACATGATCTGTGTGCCCAGATGGGAGCAATTACAGCCCTGCCCAAATTCACTCCAGTTCTGGAGGTGGATTTTGCAAGTGAAAAGGAAATCTATGACCAAAATCCTGTAAAATCAGCTGGTACAGTCTTGCAAAGGAGCAGAGAAATCCCAGAGGGTCAGATACAGCACGAGGGAAGGTTGGTGGCATAAGGTGGCAGCCAGAAGATGAGCTACACTCCATTGTAAAAGCAAAGTGGTGAGATGAAGCAGAGATGTTGCTTCCAACTCATGATGTGGAGGAAAACACCCCAAAAAAGTCAAAGTAAGAGTCCCAACCCACCAACTTTGCTACATTACTACCCTAAGAGTTTATTTCAATTTATTATTAACAAGTTCCCTACTTTTGAAAGACCATTAGAAATATATCAGACTTTTTCCCAGCAGCAAGTGACAGTGTGTTCTTCTCACTCCTTTCTTCTCAAGCTTGTTAAAGATGTTAGACAGCAACATCAGCCTCCAGTACAAAACCTGATATTCTCTACATCTGCATTAATGCTGCCAGAAAAACCTGTGCTCATCCTATGCTGCCTTTTAGGCAGCAGGGGAAAGATTAAAAGAAATAAAAAATAAACCCAACCAGCATGGAAAAAACCCAACAAACATTCTGCATTCTAATTTCTACAAGGAAAACAGCAGCTCTTGTTGTTCCTTAGTAGAAGGAAACGTCAGAGACTCACAAGGCTGTTACTGAAATAAAGAACCCATCACTTCATGGGGTCAACATGATGGCTGAAAGTGGTTTGAAGGTCAGACAGCCCATGGGGAAGGAGCTGCTGGGATCCTCAGCCCTGCTTCTCCTGCTCAAACCTCTGTAAAATGAACAAAGTAATTCAGAGAACTCCCACTTTCACCACAGGAATCCACATGGGCTGAAGTGCTCTTCTCCAGCTGGGAGAATTAGAGGAAAAGCTGATTTTCTGTGATGGTTAAATGCAAAACAGACTTCAGATTTTAAGCAAAATTTTATGAAGAATAAATACAAAGCAGAGTTGGACAGTGGATTTAAAAGCTGGTAAATGGAGGTGTGGAAATTTTGGTTTTGTTTGAACAGTTTTACAATTAAGAGTTTTTCTCCATTTTTAAGCAGCAGGGAGACAAGCTTAAAAGGTTTTGCATAATTCTGATGTGTCACCAAGATGCATTTTAAATGAAAAAAAAACACTTTTTTTCCATTTAAATTTTTTGCTGGTAGTGGATTAGGATAGAGTTAAAAGGACAATTCATTTTTTTATTGAAATAAATCAATGTACTGTAAAATACCAATTAATTTTTGAAATTTCCCTATCAAATCCTATTGCTTCTTGCTTTCCAGGATGGAAAGTCTAATCATGTTCCCTCCTTCATGCTCCAAAGCAGTGGCAAAAGCAAGCATTAAGGCAGTGTCTGCCTGTATTTTTAAAAGAATACCTAAGTCATTTAAAAAAAAGAAGAAAATAAAAAGAAAAAAGGCAATTTAAGGTATTTGACAGTTTGCTTCATTTTTTAATATTGATGCTGTATGAGGATATAAATAAAACCTGAGTGAAAGTAAGTTTTGTTTGTACTGTCATATTCCTGGGATAGTCTGCAGTCCTGTGTTAATGCAAACACAAACAACAGTACCAAGAGAATGTGAAAATGTAAAGGAACTGATTGGAAAAGCAAAGTGGAAATGATTAATCTTACACTTACTGCCCGAGCTGTTGGGAGTGTAACGTGAAAGCAGCCAGCAAAAAAAGATGAAGAATCCAAATATTTTTGAAATGCCGTTATTTAAAAATTTATTGGTGATATAAATCATAAAATAATGTTTTTATTTTTAAACTGGCACTTAATCAGCCTCTCTTCTCATCTTATTAATGAACTCAGCACTAATTGCCTTAGAAAATATATTTTTAAAGATTCAGGCTATTAATGACAAGATGGGGATGATTTTTTTTTTTCTGATTAAGTCCATGTGATGCAAGTGAGTGGTAGCAGAAAAAAACAGCCCTATGAACAAAATAGAGAAACCCTGGAAAACAGAAGCTTGCCACAGCTCTCCAGCTGAACCAACACATCCCGCTGGGATGGGACACTGTGATTTCCCCACCCCTGGAAGTATCCAAGGCCACGTTGGATGGGGCTAGGAGCAGCCTGGGATAGTGGAAGGTGTCCCTGCCCATGGCAGGGGATGGAACTGGATGATTTAAGTTCCTTTCCAACCCAAATCATTCCATGGTGCAGGCAAATGGGTATTTCTACACTCCTTGTAAATGCGATGCTGGACCCTCAACACTTGTCGCAGCACAAGGATGTAGAATTTCAAGTGTAGAAAATACCTTTTCTTCCCATTTCCTTTCTCTTTATAACTTCCTTCATAGCTAAAATTTCAGGCCATTTCAAGGACACAGACGAAAAATTGCTCCCACAGTAAGAATAAACAAAAAACCCAGCGAGATCTTGCAGCGTCATTGAGACCTGCATGAAGAGTTTTCACAAACTAAAAACCCCAGAGAGATGGTGTGAGATCTGGGATGTCAGGACACCAGAAATGACTGAAACAGAGACAAAGTGGATGCAATGGAAAATAAAAATGGGAGCAATGCAACAGCTGGCACCCATCTATGGGAAAAAGAAGTTTGTGCAGGGGTAATGTTATAAATGCTGGGGCAGCTTTCTCAGCTCAGAGTATAAGTTTCAACTGATGCACCCTCCTCTTCTGGAGAACTTCAACTGTCCATCAAAGGGGAAAAAAAAAGGAGCAAGGTAATTTATTAGACATTTTAAAAAGAAATTTAAAAGTGTGGCACACCCTTTGCCATTTATTGGGAATCTTTAGCTATATGTTTAAATAAGAAAACTATACTGCTAATTTATGCATAATACTTTATATACCTTCTCAGCATTTACTGAATGGAGAAGGAAAATTACTTTTGTTTGCTTAAGATTAACCATAATAGAAACCATCTGGCTCCAAGAATCAGCTCTTTTGGAAGAAATCATAAAACCTATACAGGGTTTTATAATCCATATGTACCAGACCCCATACGTTGCTCAAGAAGATGAAGTGCCATCTGCCAGAGCTTCTGGAAGTCTCCTGGGCTTGTTTCTGTGGGACATTTTATGCAGATCTGGTCACCCACAGCTTATGGAATTTGCAGCTGGCCAGCAGAGGTTGTAACAATGGCCATAAAATGTCCTGTTTCTTGTTACACAGCTACTGCTGTAGTTATTCCCAGGAAAGGAAAAATCAGTAAGGAGAGCACAAGCTCAGCTGCCTCTCCCTGGGATTCACAAGGCCCAAATTTTAATTTCTCAGACCCTGAGTAAGTTACTGGCGAGCCCTTTTATTGTTCATCATGGTGAAATGGTCAATGTGGGGAAACATTACAGAATCAGTCTTTTATTTTTTAAACACAGAGGCACTTTCAGTCAGGAACAGTCCATCCCCATCTACCAAGGGAGGAGTAGAGGAGATCATCTTGCTGCCATTGTTTGTTCCACAGACAATTTTAGGCATAAACATTGAACTGTAGAATGATTTGGGTTGAAGGGGATAATAAAAATCTTCTTCTTCCAACCCCTTGCCATGGGCAGGGACACCTTCCACTATCCCAAGTTGTTCCAAGTCCCATCCAACCTGGCCTTGAACACTTCCAGCAGCCACAGTTTCTCTGGGCAACCTGTTCTCAGCACCCTCACAGTAAAGAATTTCTTACTCTAATCTAAAGCCATTCTCCCCTGTCCTCTACACACCCTTATAAAAAGTAATCTCACAGACCTGTTTCTGTACAAGGAAACCTCTAACCTACCACAGAAACACAGCCCTAAAAAGACAGAGCTAAAAAATAAAATTCAAATAAAAGATAAGTTCAATAGAAGTTTATGCAAAGCTGCGGAAGAAATGTAGCTTTTTCCACATGTGATGTCATTTGGACAATGAACTTTGTGCCCACATTTACACATTAAAGAAAAAAAAGAAGGACTGTATGGGCGTTGGCATTAATTAGACATTATTATATTGTCCTCTGCACCTTTGTAGAGGAAAAATATCCCTTCCTCATGGGTAAATCAGCAGCATTTACACTGCACTGGGGCTCAGCCCTCATGTTCAGGAGTAGTGATCCATCCTCAGGGTCAACTGTGCCTTCAGCAGCAAGACAAAAAGTGGCTTTTTGCTGTTTAATTCAGCAGAACTTTGCTCTGTTTCTCATTCTCAGCATGAGTCATTAAATATCTGCAGACCAGATTTTGCTCTTCATCTTAATTGAAAAGACTCTATTATGTACTTGAAGGCAGACTTTCTCCTTTTCTTTCAAAAAACCGAGACATGGCTTGAAGTATTTGCCTGAAAAAACCCCAACAAACGGCACTGTGATACTGATAAGTATGAGAAAGTGGAAGTGACAGGAAACTGATGAAGAAAAGGCTGAGTTAAATTTTTTAGACAACTGGTTTATTAGCTAAAGCATTCTGGTTTAGATCAACAGATACAAATGCCAAACCCAGTATGCTGGTTTCAGCTGAAAGTTTTTTTTTACTTCCTCCCTTTCCAATACTTGAAGCAGCCCCTTAAAAGCTTTCAAAGGGAAACGTTTTGACATTTTGAACTGAAATACTGTGTTCTCAAAATTTGCCCATGTTAAAAAAAAAACCAAACAAATAGCAAGAAAATGAGGAGAAAAATAGAGTTTTCCCCAAATACTTCAGTTAGTCGAATTCTCCTTTTTTTTTTTTTTCATTTGCAGATAAGTTCTAAACATAATTGGCAGCCATAAGGAGGAAAAGATTAAAACGTAAATAAAAATCATTCATGTCACCCCCTAAGTACCAGCACCACTGCTCATGCAGAGAAAAATGCATAAGTGCATGTACAAGACACAGTAAAGAGGTGAAACCAAAATATATTTGAAAGGTTTTGGCTCCAAGAGCAAAACCTGGGGAGATGTGCAACCTCCACAGGAGGTAATTCTTTATTTCCTTTGGAAAATGTCAAGGAGTCCCAAGGCAAATAATAATTTAAGTGCCAGGGAAGTCATTCTGTCAAAGAATCCAAGAAATTCCATTTTGAACTATTTCATGTCTCTTTTCGTCCTGTAGCCTCTCTTCAAACATTCTTGCCAAGTGCTACAGGAATTTTCTGGCACTTTTCCATGACAAGTGATAGAACCACAGAATCACAGAATGGTTTGGGTTTGAAGGGACCTCAAAGCTCACCCAGTTCCAACCTCCATGGAACCCCAAGTTCCATGGACTTTCCATGCCATGGGCAGGGACACCTTCCACCAGACCAGGTTGCTCCAACTCTCCAGCCTGGCCTTGGACACCTCCAGGGATGGGGCAGCCACAGCTTCTCTGAGCATGTTGCTGCAGCTGAGGTGAAAGAAAACCCTTCCCCTACACCTATTCCCTATCAAATGCCCATAAAAGGGTTAACACCTGATTTCCAGCACACCTACAACCACTCCCTTCTGTGCACACCTCTATTAATAGTACATGGGAACGTGTGAGCAGGGTGTTGCCAGCAATGGCTCTCTGGATTTTTGTCGACGTTGGGATTGCAATAAGAAAATATGTTCTAGCAGAAGGAACAGGATTGCTGCCAAATCCCTGCTCCACCACATTCCCTTGTGCTGGTTTTGCATCCACCAGCTTTAAATAGTGGGGACAAAAGGTGGGGACAGCCTCTGGCTGGGACAGGGGACTCATTCTCCCACAAACCAATAGTGGCCACCTAATGGGGACCTGTCTTGGATGCGAGTCTAGGGATACCGCATCCCTGGAAGCTGTGGGTGTCCCATCCCTGGAAGTGTTCACAGACAGCTGGATGGGGCTCTGGGCAACCTGGTCTAGCGGAAGGAGAACATGCCAAAGGCAAGGGATTGGAGACAGATAATCTTTAAAGTCTCTTCCAATCCAACCTATTTTATGAGTCCTTTTACCTCTTTTTGCCTCCTTTTCCTTTTCTTTATTCCCTCAGCCTCTCACTTGCTTTTCCCACCCACCACTTTTGAAGTCAGCAGCATCTGCTGTCATGCAGAGCTCACAAAGCAGCTCAGGGAGACTGAGGAGTGTCACATTCCTCGCTAGGAAAAATTCCTTCCTTGCTGCTTCTTAGGAAGAGAAGGTTGAAACTAAGGGGTCCCCAAAACTGCCTCAATCTCTGTTTGCAGGATGGTGCATCCCCAGGACCTGTGTTCATCTACATCAGCTTCAGCACATCCATCCATCTGGTCCTGCTTCAGCAGAGATCTTGGACTTTATAAGCTCCAGAGGTTCCTTTCAACCTTCTACCATTCTACAGCTCCTCAACAGACCATTCCTCTTCTTCCTTAAAATAAACAGTGATGATGATCCAAGGAGCAGTAGTGGTATGATTTTCTAGTCAAAGGTTGGATTTGATGATCTCAGAGGTCTTTCCCAAGATAAATCACTCCCTAACAGCCATCCAGTTCCAATGAGCTCACAGGTTGGTTGGAAAGTTCAGCATCAGGTGATTTCCCCCAAAACAGGTGGAAATGGGAGTTTGGCAGCTTCACTCATTCTCACATCCCACTCTCTGCACTATGCTAATTCCACACTTGAGATGGTTTAACCTCTCCCAGATATCTGAGAAGGTAAATCAGCACTTCTCCTCCAGTTCACTGTAGCCAGCAGCCCGAGAAGTTAGCAGCAGTTCCTTTGAGTGAGTTGATTTTATCAGAAATTCCTGCTGCCACCTCCGTGCATGCACAAACGCCGTCGAAGCTTCTATAATTAGAGCACACTGAGAGAGAAAAGCAATTTGTAAGGGGAATTACATCTCTAAAACGTGTCTTTCTCAGAAAGGTGCTGCCTGCATGTCTGGGGGGAAAAGCTTGAATATTCAGGAGGAAATTCTCTGTACTGATGCCACTAGACATTAACTAGAAAGCTAATTGTGATTTTTTCCTCACTGTCTAACAGTCCCAAGTCATAAAAAAGGAAACAAAACCCCACACAGGCACATAGAGGTGCAAACTTGCACACACCCCTCAGTCACCTGTGCTTAGTCAAAGACAAAAAACACACAAAATAACCAAAATATCAGCCAACATGCTGAGCACAGACTGTGGATCTGTTTGCAGTGCAGTGGCATGAGACCTACAGGAACAAGCCTGGGGTAAATTTATACAGGTTGAGATTTATAACAGCAGAATACTTGGTGCTTTGGACCCTGCTGGCATTGATGTTGCACCAGAGCAAGAGCATTTTGATCTACTGAATCCCACACCACTTCTGTTCCCAAATATTTAAATGAGGCAAGATGAGCTTGCTGGGAAGTTGCATCCACCAAATGCCACTGGGTACTGGGGATGTTTAGTCTGGACAAAAGGGGGCTCAGGGGAGAACTCACTGCTCTCTACAACTGTCTGAAAGCAGGTGGGGTGGTGAGGTGGGAGTTGGACTCCCAAGAAACTCATGATAGAATAATGGGAAGTGGCCTCAAGGATCACAGAAGGAGGTCCAGATCAGATATTACAAAACATTTCTTCACTGAAAGAGTGGTTAAGCATCAGAACAGGCTGCCCAGGGCAGGGGTGGAGTCACCATCCCCAAAAGAATTTAAAAAATGAGTCGACATGGCCATGGTGGTATTTGGTCAAAGGTTGGACCTGACAATCTTTGAGGTCTTTTCCAACCTTATGGATTCTATGGTTCTATGATCCCATGAAAATGTTCCCACCCACAGCCAACTCAAGGCTGTTTGCTGGTTTGGTGCAGCTAAAGCACACCTGTACAACCCTGGCTGGGGTCTCACCTGAGTCATGATGGCTCCTTTTGTGTCCTCTGCCCTCCCTGCAGACCCACAACAGGGACCCACAGCACCACAAAGCAGAACCACTCTGGTCTCTGGGCCACCAAAAGAGATTTGGGGTTATTTTTGCAAACAGGAAGAAAACAGTACCCCACCATCAGACTGTGGGCCATGATCTGTGCAGGCTGAGCAAGAGCAGGGGAATGGTCCCGAGTCCTGGTCCTGAACCTGCAACATCTGAAGTTCTCTCCCTTCTCCACTGGAATCCTGTCCCCTATTTCGACAGAGGCTGGAAAACCTCTGTGATCCTGCCTGCAAGACTGAGAGGGAATAGCAACTTTGGGTCCCAGCTGCAAGGATGATGCCAGGAGCTGAATATACATCAAATAATACTGCAGGAAGCTCTTTGCATACAGTTAATTCAAAAAGACTGACAAAATAATCTCATGATCCCTTCCAGCTTTAAAATCCATGATTGCAAGAGCTGAAAGGCATGCCAGAAAAAAAAAAAAAATACATAATGCTACTTAAGTTTTAATGCCAAGGTTAGACATATTTTCACCCAAGATGGCTAAATAACAGAATTTCAAAACTTCCAGTAAAGTTTTGCACCTATAGACTGTCTGAGTAGGTGGAAAACAACACTTTTAAAAGGAGCATCTTTGCATCACTAAAAGCACTCTCTG
Source organism: Pseudopodoces humilis (assembly GCF_049639895.1). NCBI lineage: Eukaryota > Metazoa > Chordata > Aves > Passeriformes > Paridae > Pseudopodoces > Pseudopodoces humilis. The sequence goes on along the minus strand of NC_142200.1, from coordinate 2,510,099 downwards.
TCTAAATGGGCTGGAACTATGTCTGGGGACTTCCATGTGATTGTCTTGAAATATTGTAAAAATAAAAAAATTAAAAAAACAAGCTTCAAAGACATGGAAAGTTAAAATTCTTGTGCCACCATTAAAAGGTTGGAGGCTTCCATTTCTCAAACAGTAGTTGACTTGTTTTGAGAACAAAGCTCAAAGGACATTAGCAAGATTCATCTTGTTAATAATTCATTATCATTCTTTTTCTCTTTCATCAAAATGCAGATTTTTACTCAGAAGGTTGTAATATACAGGGTTTTTGAAGACTGTTTTGTTCTTACCCTGTTTCCCTATTGAAAGTACACTAAGATGATACTTTGGGGCTTGGTTTTGTGGTGGATTTGGCAGGATTTGGTTTATGATTGGACTTGAAGGTCTTTTCCAATCTTAAAAAAACCTATGATTCTATGATATTGGTCATTGGGTATGAATAGTTTGCCAGAAAAGTCATGGCTGCCCCATCCCTGGAAGTGTCCAAGGCCAGGTTGGACAGGACTTGGAGCAACCTGGGATAGTGGAAGGTGTCCCTGCCCATGGCAGTGGGTTAGAACTGGATGATATTTAAAATCCAGGTCATTCTAGGATTTTATAATTAAAAAAAAAAAAAAAAGCATTTGCTCCATGTATGAAGGAGACAAAGTCCCACATTCCCTGGGTGCGTTTTGGTAGCGTTAGAAAACAACTTCTGGCAGGTGGTGAGCTCTAAGATACACAATGGCACAGAAGATCTCTGTAACACCTGCTGGGATCTGAACCCAGGTCAGACCTTAGCTGTGCCACTGTTGGACAGCCTAAATACCTGGTACAGCCCAGGCTCCAGCACACAGATATGATCACATCAAATACTGGTCTTCCAAGAGAAAACCTATAAAGATTCCCTAAAAAGCCTACAAATAGTTCCTGCTCTTTGCTAAGCTCTCATCTGACTGCTCCACCTCTTCACCCATCTCATGGAGGGCAATTTTTTTGCGGACACAGCTCACCTCAGATAGGGGATGGAGGATGCACCTGAGCTGCGGAGAGCAACACAAGGGGAATCTTCCTGAGTCGGGATGTTCACACCAGATGTGGGTCTGGAAGTGCTCCAAGCCCCTTCAGGTTGGTCTGGACAGCCTTTCCCCTCTCTCAGGGGGTCAAGAGGTGCCCCCATCCCTCCACCCAGCCAGAGCTGGCAGTGCTGCACTGAGCAGCATTCAATTAGGAGAGCTCCCTGCGAGCTGAAACACAGAGCGAGGAAGAAGCCAGCTCAAATAAATGGATAATTGCCATTTCATTCCCATGTATTAGATTTGGCAACACTCGCATTACAGTCAATAGAGCAACTTTGACTGGAGCCTGATCCGAGGATGGGACAGAGCAATCAGTCTGTCTGAGAGGCAGCTCCCAGCCCTGCCAGGGGTGGGGACAGAGGAAAGGCCACATGCAAAGGGACATGGTCCTTGGTGTGCCAGCATGAGCATTAAGCCATCATGCCACGTGCTCTTCCTAAATTTGGCAGCTTCCTTCATGGACAATGCATCCCCTTTTTCCTACACTCAGTTAGGCTGCACAGCCTGGGAAGGCACTGCTGTGCCAAGCCAGTCTGTCCATCACATCCACATGAACACGGCTTAGGAGGCAAGTCCACATAGGAAATTCACTGTCAGGCTCAAGAGAATGAGCTAATTACAGCTGCAGCAGACAGAGGAAAACTTCCCAGTGCTGCCTCACAGCTTTGTCATTCCCACCTGGCTGCACATCAGTGAGGGAAGGATGTCCATGGAACCTGCCACAGCCAGTGGGAAACAGCAAAGGGCCCTGAGGGAGCAGCCCTCACAGATGTGTTTAATCCAAATCAATACTAATAAAAGTTTCCTGGCATCTGACATCTATAGATATAAAATAATTCATTTACAGGTGTAGCTCCCTTTCACTGAGACAAGTGAAGCCCTTGCATTTTTTTGGTGAGCTACAGTTTCCTTTGGGAGGGACAAAATCTGCCTCTAGCACAACACAGAGTTGTTTATGAGGGATAAGGGAAAGCAAATGAAACCATGGGAATTTGAGTTCGGCAGAAAATATGTCAAGACAGAAATGCCACCAATAATTCACTATTTTTTAAATTATTATTATTATTATTATTACTATTATTTTTACAACCAAGATGCAGAATTGTGCATTACATGGCATCTATAAAACAGAATTCTGCATTAGACCACTGCTTTAGTGGTGTGCCAGGCATGTGCCCTGCCCAATATACACAAGAATCTGTGAAAGGCTAAAAAGAAAAACCATGGAAAATTGGTTTGGGTGAGCACACAGCCAGGCATTGCACAGGCTCTCAGGCTCTATATTGTGATAAACCTGGAAATCCCTGGAGATATTGCCATTAGTTTCACTGGATTTAACACATATAGGGCACATTCAACAGCAGGATGCATCATAAGAGTATTCAGCCATATAAACTGAAACTTCACCAGTAGGAAGTAGGGACTTGTTCATCCCTTGCTGCTTAAAGGGAAAATCAAACAAACAAACAAACAAAAAAAAAACCCAAAACAAACAAAAAAAAACAAAACAAAAAAAACCAACCCAGCCGACAACCAAAAAAACATGAAAAAATATCAAAGATTCCCCCCAACACTGAACACTTTATTTTGCGAATATCAAAGCAGGTAAATTTTTAAAAAAAACCATTTAAATTCCTCTGTACATTTGTTACCATTAGAATATTAGTGGTAATTTTTTACTTTACATTAGTTAGATAGATGTGATGTGGCTATAGATACATACAAAACACATTTTATAGCATATTTCTGTTTCAATGTAAGTATTTTCCTGAGCTGCCCTACAAAGCAAGAACATTAAAAGCACCTGCTATTAAATCTTTACTAAAACCTCCAAATTTCTCATGAAAATTTGAAGTGTGCTGTTAATGAAATTGCTGAGTTTTTAATGTACATGTCATTCTGATGAATGTAGAACATAATTTCCATAATGTCTTACATGTTTCATGCACTTCTAAGTATTATACCATCTTCTGAATAACCCAGGGAAACAGATTATTAGCAGATTATTAGGAAGGAAAATAGAATTATGGAGCCATGTATGGTTACAGAGAATTTGCTTCAAGGTAAGAATCACTGCACAAAACTTCCCAAGCGCTTGCTCATTTTTCCAAAAACTAGATTAATACTTTCCAATCTTGCAATAATTTAATTAAAGTGATCAGAAGATGAGAAGTAATACTGCATCACTGAATCTAATTAAACTTCAAGTTTATCCTCTAGAAATCAAGAAAAATACATATTTCTTCAAGGAAAGACTTTCATTTTATTCTGACAGTGGAGAGGATAAAAGTAAAAAACCAAATCAGTTTTGTTGATAACATCTCTCTCGTGTCTCTCTCCAAATGACAACTCTTGCCTGGCTAAATAATCAAATAATAAGCATTCTGCAAAGCTAATCTTCCTTTTCTGACCTGAGCCACTTTATCCAATCCCACCTTTGTATGGCAAACCAGCAGTGCCTGTGTAAAAACAGCTACAGACAAACAGATGGAGGGGAGGCCATGCTGGGAAGGGGATCATGGAATCATAGAATATCCTGAGCTGGAAGGAACCTAATGGATCATCAAGTCCAACTCCTGGCTCTGCACAGGACACCCCAGCAATCCCACCCCGTGCTTGAGCTCTGTCAGGCTTGGAGCTGTGACCACAGCCCTGGGGAGCTGTTCCAGTGCCCAGCCACCCTCCAGGTGAAGAACCTTTTCCAGAAATCCAGCCTAAACCTCCCTGACAATTCAGACAATTTCGAATTCCTCAGGTCCTGTCACAGAGATCAGTGCCTTCCCCTCGTCCTCCCCTCACGAGGATGCTGAAGACCACAATGAGGTCTCCCCTCAGTCTCCTCTTCAGGCTGAAGGGCTTCACCTTCAGACCCTTCCCCATCTTTGTAAGCCCTCATTTGGAATCCTGGTAACAGCTTCATATCCTTCCTATATTGTGAAATATTGTCTGCTTATTAAAACCAACGTGTGAAGCTGAGATGGTGCAAATGAGAAGACTTTGAGGGAGGTTGAGACGACTCAGGTCTCTGATGAGAACTTAAATTCCACATTCATTGAACCAAAGGCACTTTTCATTATGACATAATGAAGGATAAACACCAGAGCATTACTCAGCTCCCAACACTTAGAGCTCGAAGGACGCTGAGTGGGTGGCATAGAAAAGCTGAAAGCAAAGGGAAAAATCAAACCCTGCACCATGGCATTATTTGGAGCTGGTCTTCCATCCTGGCTTTGTCTAGAGGCCTCTTCCTTATAAATCATATTATCTCACCACAATGCCACTGCCTGGGGTCACCAAATGCAGATCAGCAGGGCCCAGCTTTATTTCTCTCAGTTGAGCATCTCTCAGATGTTGATCCCCACCATGGTGAGGCAGCTGTCTCCTGCAGCCCACGGGGGAGCAGAGATCCAGCTGCAGCCCATGGAGAATCCCCCACTGGTGCAGGGGGAGGCCTGGAAGGGGGCTGGACTCCATGGGAAGCCCAGGCTGGAGCAGGTTTGCTGGCAGGAATTGTGACCCCACCAGAGATCCTCGCTGGAGCAGCCTTTTCCTGAAGGACTGCATCCCATGGGAGGGACCCACCTTGGAGTAGTTAATGAAAACCACACCCGTGGGAAGGACTGGTGTGGGAAACATTCCTGGATGAGTGCTTTGCAAGGGGGGGAACTCATGCTGAAGTAAGGAGCCCAGCCCTTGAGGAGGGACAGCAGAGACAGCCTGTGAAGAACTGACCATAAGCCCCACTCCCTGTGCTCCCACACCACAGGAGGAGGTAATAAAAATACTCAGTGAAGTTGAACCTGGGAGGAAGGGAGGGGTGGTGGGAAGGTGTTTTAAGATTTGTTTTTATTTCTAATGACCCTAACCCGACTTTTGAATGGCAGTGTTAAATTCATTTTCCCTAAGTTGAGACTGTTTTGCCTTTGACAGAAATTCTCTCCTTGCCCTTATATCAAACCAAGAACACTTAAAATATATATATATATATTTGTTTTTCCTCCCATTTCCAGCTGAAGAGGGGAGTGAGAAAGATGTTTGGTGGGAGCCTGGCACCCAGCCAGCGTCCACCCACCCCAGCCAGTACCACTCCAGTACCTTCATGGGCTGTGCTTAATGCAATGGAAAGTGCTGTGGAACATTAAATTTCCACCTCGAGGACAGAGGGCTCTGTAGCACTGAAGGTGCTGCTGCTGCTGCTGCCTGCTGAAAGGGACCTGCTGGAGCCAGCTCACCCCAGCTGAATTGCTCAGACACAGGCAGGGTGTCTTCCTCCTGCCCAGGTCCCTCAGAGGGACCTGCACCTGACACATGGAGGTGAACTCTGCTGCTGTAACACTGAATCCAAAGAACAAATATTAATATTAAATATATATATATAAAATAAAAGTAAACAAGGTGAAGGTTCTGCTCCCACAAGAGAATAAATGCAGTAAAAACAAGGAAAGGTTTCTTTTTCTCTATCAATATTAAAGAATTTAAAAGCTGTTGAACTGATTGATTAAATGCTTGAAATCACCAAGGCAGACAGAATCACCACCTTGTCTTCATCAGTGTGCCTGTTTTATTAGCCATAAATTAAAAGCCAAAAACTTAAAAAAAAAAAAAACCAAAAAAAACCAAACCAGCAGAGACTTAGATTAGATTTTATTTAGAATAAATTGAATTTACTGTCAGGGTGGTGAGGCCCTGGCACAGGTTGTCCAGAGAAGCTGTGGCTGCCCCATCCCTGGAAGTGTTCAGAGCAAGATTGGACAGTGCTTGGAGCAACCTGGGATAGTGGAAGGTGTCCCTGCCCATGGCAGGGGGTTGGAATGAGTTGATCTTTAAAGTTTCTTCCAACCCAAACCATTCTATGATGCCACCACCATCCCAGAAACATGACAGCAGCCTTTCCACATCAGCTTCTGCCCAAAACCTTCCCAGAAATTCCTCCCTTTAAGGAAGATACCCTTCCCCAAACAATAAAACCTACAGGTGACTGCCAGCGTGGCTTATCAGAAAATGCAACACTTATAATTGCAGGAATGACGAAAAAAGTAGGTGGAAGTTCTAATCTTAAAACATCTGTGTCTGAAAAACAAAATATATTTCCAAACCTCACTTTCCAATATACCTTAGAATTGTGAGGAAGGCAATAATTATCCCTAATTTACAGAGGGAGCGGTAGCAGAGAGAATTAAAGGCTCTGAGTCACCAGCACTAAATCAAACAGTGGCAGGAACACACACTGGCTTTCCCCTGGGCTGATGGGTGATGCCAGTCACTGCCAAAAATATTAATATAAACTCTTTTTTATTGGCCCTTTAGGATAACACAGGTTACAGTGCTCAACCTCCAGATCTGAGCTGGACTCCCCGTATGAAAACAGGGAAAAATTTCTCTCAGGTCAGTCCAACTAAAATTACATCATTTGGGAGTCACTCAATTAATTATGGAGCATGGCAGTGATGAGCACATCAAATTTCCATCCATCCTCCAAGGGTTTGCAGGCCTGTCCAAAATGCACTTCAAGCCTATAGAAGTGCTCACCATGAATTCTCCAAGTGCCAGAACAAAAGTAAAGTTGGAAATGTCCACGGCTGTGGGAGCAGAGGTGTTTGACACACTCAAGCCCCAAACATGGCTTGAAATATCTAAAGGTATTAACCAGGTGCTCAGCTACCATGAAAATTGACCTGATGGAAAAAGGAGTGGAAGAGCTCTGAGGGGAAGCAGATAATCCAAGTCGTAGAGTTTCTTTTGTGCTTCATTGACTGAACTCAGGTGATTACCTATGAAATAATTATGTATGTATAACCTAAGCATAAAAACATATTTTGGGTTTTTTTAAAAGGATTTCACATTACTTCAGAGTTGAAAAGTACATTTTTGATAGGTTTTCCCATCACCTCAGACTTAAAATAGTCTTTTTTTTTTTTCCTTTTCTGCTGTAGAACAGTTTTTATCTCCCTGAAGCTGCCTGTATAAATAGGCTGAGTTCCACAATGCTGGTCATAGGCACAGGCTGGGAGGATGACTCAGCCCAATCAAAAGTCCTGCCAGGGTCTGCAGGACTAGAAACAGGAGCCATAACACATTGTTCCAAGGAATTTCACCTAAACAAACTCACAAAACCAGAAAATGCATGACAAAGGGGAGAAAAATCATATATCCATGCTATAGAGTTATATACCCACAGAAATGCTCTGCAATGTCAGTTTTGAGAACTGATCCACACCTTACACATATTAAATGAGGTAACAACCAAAAAGAGATGTTTGTTCATGATTTAAGAACTGTAAGGAGAGGGAGAACAGCAACATCCCACACAGACCCAGCAGCAGAAATGACCCCCAGCAGTTCTCAATGACAAGCACATCGACTCCTGCACCACTTGAGACCAGACCTGCAAAAGGCACCTTCTCTGCTGGGAACACCTTTTGCTGGCAGAAACAAGACTGATGTGTATTGTGCTCCTACAAATAACTTACTTTCTCATAAATGGGTCAAATTAACCCTGATTTATAGAACCGAAGTTCCCACTCAAACTCCTGCACAAGTCCAGGAAGACAAATTCATTCTTATTACAGAGTCTTAAACAACTCACCTTAAATTTCTCTGTTATGATGAAGAACCTGATATTTTAAACCAGAAGAGACTGTTGATCCTTTCTATTGCAACATTTTTCAGAATTTGTTAAATAGAATACATCACTGAATGGTTTGGGTTGAAAGGGACATTAAAGATCACTTAATTCCAACCCTCTGCCATGGGCAGAAACACCTTTCACTATCCCAGGTTGCTCCAAGCCCGATCCAACCTGGCCTTGAACACTTCCATGGATGGGGCAGCCACTCTGGGCAACGTGTGCCAGGGCCTCACCACCCTCACAGGAAAGAATTTCTTCCTAACACCCAATCTAAACCTGGCCTCTCTCAATTTCAAGCCACGCCTCTTGCCCTATCTCTACATGTTCTTGTAAAAACTCCCTCTTCAGCCTTCTTGTAGAATCCCTTTTGGAACTGGGAGATTGACTTTGGATGTCTACCAAAGGTCTGAGAAAAAGAAACCTGGTCTTCTCAGCTTCCCAAAATAAATCTGAGGCTTCAGAGGAGCCGCAATGGCACCAGTGGTTTATTATGAACAACACACCCCTTACCAGTGGAATTTGTGACATCTTTTCCAGAGGTTTGACTGGACTGGAATATCATTAGATAGAATCATTAAGGTTGGAAAAGACCTCCAAGATCCATCTAGAACTGGTCTTAGGGTCTACAATACCATGCAGAGAACATCCCGGCACGCTGACGAGACTCGTGACCACCTTTGCCTCACAGAAGAGTAGAATCATGGGATGGTTTGGGTTGGAAGGGGCCTTAGAGATCATCAGGTTCCAACCCCCTTCCATGGGCAGGGATGTCATTCACTGGATCAGGCTGCTCAGGGCCCCATCTAACCTTGCCAGGATGTCATGGGCATAGGCAATATTCCACCATTAATCAAGTTGTAGGTATTCCTTATATTTGGTCTCCATCCAGACATTACCGATCTTGCAGAAAACTACCAAGGAAGCAAAAAACTATTATTCAAAGAGTACCAAAAATACTCTCAATGCCTATGTAAAAGTTTTTCCTTTTAAAATTCATTTTTTCCTTTTAAAATTCAGGCAGTCTTTGTCCATAATTAGTAAAAGAAGCTATTGTCTGTTCTTCTTAACAAGACACTTATCTTCCCAAGTCTAGTGAAGTATTTCTTAAATACTGACAAAGTTCCTCGCTTCGTATTAATATTTTTCTACTTAAACTGTACCCCAAAATAGCAGCCAATTATTTCTTCACTCTTATGACACTGGTGAGCAAAGTGCTTGTTGATCCAATAATGCCACAAGGATGTTGCTAAATCCAGCCTTACGTTCAAAGGAGATTTCCAAATATTTTGCATCTCAAAAGTAGTTTGCATCAAAAGAAAACTTCTGAAGGCTGCTGGAATCTCCTGGCTCTTGCAGAAGGATGCGACCCGGGCACCATCCACATCTTGAACAAGGCTATATCCAAGCATAAACCACATCTGAAATTCAATAATCCCACCATACACGCACATCTGAAATTCAATATTCACTCCTGCAGAATCAGATTCAGCAGGGATATTTGCACAGTAGCCTGTGCACTTTTAGGCTGAATTCTCGGTGAGAAGCGAGCGCCGTTGGTGTCGCAATTTCAACAACTGCGATGCACAACCAAATGACAGCACTGACCCCACGGAACCAATGTGCTGTCAGCCAACATCAAACCAAGATAAATCTGCCCTGCTCACGCCCATGTGAAATACTTGGGTGAATGGGTTTTATCTCATATTTGCATCAGGCTCACTGGACAAACCACAGCAACCCGTTACACTGATGTGGCTCCTCTGTGCCTCAAAGCCTTCAAGGGGATAAAACCCACACTCTTTGCTCCCAGCAAAGAGCACATCCACTCCTTATATTCACCCAGGCCTTTCTTCTAAATCAGAAATCCATTTCCTTGAGACAGAGGATCCACATTGTGAGAAGAGTTAACTACACTTTTTCCCCCAGCCAAAGTCCTGATTCTACCTTTATTTACCATATTTGAGAATAAAATAGAAATCTGCATCTGTAACACACCCCAAGAACAACAAGAAAAAGCTGTTTTGTCTTTCAAAATATAAAAATTCACATTTGTTACTTCAATTTTACTATAATATTCAAGATTTACTATAGTATTCAAGACACATTACACAGCACAAAGTGTTGCTTTCTGGCCTGATCTTTTTTTAATTGCAAGGTACAAGTTGTCTTCCAAAACACTTGGCATATTCCTGGTTGACAGAGGTAGGGGTTTCCCCAAGTATTTCTTAAACTAACTTGACATTTCATATAATTATATCTGCAACCGGAGAGTAAGCACTCGAGCTATCACATTATCCGAGTTTTGCATATATGAAAATAATTGCACCATCTCCTGAATCAGGGAGAGGCACAACCAGCCTGGTTAAACCCTAACATTAGCAGGATAAATGGTTATAATTTTATTAATCACCATTTTTGCACCGGTGCTGGGGGTGAACTGCTCCCTGACGTTCCATCACGCACACAACACTCAGGATTAAACCCTTCCTCCCCAGAAGAGCCCACTCTGGACGCTTCTTTGTTCAAACCCAGGACATGAGCTTGCCAGGTGTGTAATTAAACCTGCTCATTTGGGGTGGGCCTGATCCCACAGACACGTGTCCATTAACAGCCCCTCCAAGAATTACCAGCTCACCTGGATGTGAAGCAGGGCTGGAGCCCCAAAACAAAAGGATGGGGTGAAAGGCAGGTGTTCAGCACTGTGGTATTTATTCCTTTCAGGCAGCCAGGCCTGTCTTTTTCATCCAGTCCATGAATCCTGTTTTCTCAAAATGGGAATTATGCTCACACCACACTGGTGTCTTTGGGAAGGAGAAATATACAATCCTCTCCTGGAAACTACAGCTTGGAAGAAATGAGAGACCTTCTCCAATTTGAGCACATTTAAGCCCTACCAGGCCTTCAGAGCAAAGAACAAAGCTTGGTAAACATAATACTTAGATCTGATAGAACCAAATATGTGCATTCAGTATTAAAGGAGGCTTATAGAAAAGAGGGAGAGGAACTTTTTACACATGCAGACAGTGATAGGGCATGGAATTAATATTTTAAACTAAAAGAGGATGGATTCAGGTTAGATATTAGGAATTCTTCCCTGTGAGGGTGATGAGGCTGGGGCACAGGCTTTCCAGAAAAGCTCTGGCTACCCCAAGCCCAGAAGTGTCCAAGGTCAGGTTGGATGGAGCTCTGAGCAACCTGGTCCAGTGAAAGGTTTCCCTGCCCATGGCATGGGTTTAGAACAAGATGATTTTCAAGGTCTCTTCCACCTCAACCCACTCTATGATTCTACAACTACATATATTTATTTGCATTTGTCAGCTACGGGCAAATTGCAAGTAGTAGCAAATTTTCCTCCCCCAGTGCTGAAAATAAGTTAAATCCCAAAAATTTAGCTGTTCTTTTGGCATCTTGTATTTTTTTATTTTTATTATTTTTTGCAGATTCCTGTGATTAGTGTCTAACCATTTTTTTTTTTTTGCCTTGCTGAAGCACGGAGAAGAACCCTTCCCAGCTCCAAGGGATCCTCTGGAGGCTTCACAGGCAAGGACTGAATTATCAGCTCTGGTACAGACTGTGAGGAAGCTGTCTGGCCACTTTCCTTACCTCCCCCTCTTCTTTCCTTACAATTCACAAAAAAACCACAGAATCACAGAATGGTTTGAGTTGGAAAGGATCTTCAAGATCATCTCATTCCTACTCCCCCTGTCACGGGCAGGGACACATTCCACTAGAGCAGATAGTCCAAAGCCCCATCCACCCCAGAGACAAAAGCCTGCCAGGTACAGATTGAAGCGTGGCAACCACACCAGAACAGGTGTCTGAGCTAAACAGCCCTGCCAGTTCTACCTTAGGACCAGCACTAAACTAAATCCAGCCATGCTAAACAGAGCCTCGTGCCCCTTTAGGAGAATGTATTGAATTATCCTCTCCAGTGGCTAAAGACATGAAAAAGAGTGAGAGCTGTAGGTTCTGCCATCTCTTACAGCAACCTTCCAGTGAAGTGCACAAAGTGACTTGATATTGCTTCTCATAAAGCCGCTTACTGCCCTGTTCCCTTCTCTCCAGAGGGAGAGGTGCATTTGCAACATAGTGCCTTGCTTTGGTTGAGTGCTCAACACCTCTGGTTTTCTTAAGAGTTAAAAAAATGCTGCTGAGCATATTTACAGCCCACATAAATAGTGTTTGAAGAGTTAAAAAATACCCTTCCACCCCCTCTTGCTGTGGAGAAGCACTGGAGGTGATAGAAGGGTAAATTTATCCCTAAGCTCCCTTAACTGCAGCTGTCCTTGAAAAGAAGGAAGACTTATTTTCAGTACACAATCATCAGTTACACTGGGAGAGAGAAACAGTAATTCCCTCCAGAGGACTTCAGCTAAATCCACTCTATGGTCCAAGAAATAACCTGGCGGAACAGATCACACATATTGCATTCCCAGGCTTTGCTTTACCAAACCCCAGTGTCACAACTGCACACCTTAAGTATCAGCAAGATCTTTTCTGTCCTTGCCCTCCCAAAAGACAGCACCACCTGTCCTACTCTGTTTTGCCTGTCCCTCTGTGATGGGAAAACACAACTTGGAAGTGGAAGTCTTTCTGAGACTATAAGGCAATGCATAAATGCACCAGAACCACAGCTGAAAAGGGATGGCAGAGACAGATTTAATCCCTATTTTCCAGGGAAAGAATACTGATCCCCCTCCATTAGCTTGGGTAACTGGTGTTCACATAAATATTAACAGTTTTCATTTACTAGTTTCCCACCTTATGGCAGATACCCCTCCGAGGAAACCATTTTTCCACTTTCGAACTACACATAAATTTCCCAGCTGAAGCCGTGAAGCAAAAGCAAGAAATTTCCCAGAAAGCAAATAGCTCACACTTTTTATTTGTGTTTTTGTTTGTTTTAACCCTATAGAACATGAATAGAACCCTACAGAACGAGGTTTCACGCCTGAGAAATTACATCTTTGCCATTCATTTCACTCCATGTGGGACAAAAGACGAGAGAGGGAAGAAACAATGCACTGCAATTGGTACCTGTCAATATGTTGGAAGGCCAGCAAGAGGTCTTGCTGTCTTTGTCTGTTTTTCAGAAATTTGAAGGTTTCTCTGTCTTTCATTATGAATCCCAGAGCAAGTTATCCCTGCATCATGCCATACAACAATCATTGAACCACAGAATGGTTTGGATTGGAAGGAACCATAAAGATCATCTCATTCCAACCCCTGCCATGGACAGGGATGTCATTCACTAGACCAGGTTGCTCCAAGCCTCATCCAGCCTGGTCTTGAACACTTTCAGGGATGGGGAGTCCACAGCTTCTCTGGGCAGCCTGGAAATCCCCTCTGGGAATCTTTCTTACACCTGAGTAGATCCAAGTGGACAAAGACATTCCCAACACATCTCATAATTTGTGAATAAAGAAGGAAAACTGGAAGTTGCTACAAACTGGTGGGAAGCTCAGTACACACAAGTGAATTCACCAGCATCCACACTCTAGGAAAAAAGCAAACAAAACTCCAATAAAGGCATTTCCCACCCTGGAGAACAGCTCTTCTCTGTGGCACAGGTGGTGGTCAATCATGTCCTCTCCAAAACACTTCTGGAGAAACAGAAGGTACATGAAGACCTCGGTGCTGTAAATTCAGCTCAGACATTAAATATCCATTAGAAATGGATAATTAAATTAAGGAGACAGCCAGTAAGAAGCAGTGCATGGAGGGAGCCCTGCTGGTGCTCAGCAATGGGGCCAGCTGAGCACCGACAAAGAGCAAATTGAGTGTTAGGAGGAGGGAAATAAAGCAAGTGCCAGAGCTCTGCTTGGCAGGAAAAGTGTAATAGATTCTGTCTTGGAGATGTATCAGCATCTGGGGCTTTTAAATCACAGAGGAAGGCAGAGGGGAACAAAGCTTTTAGCACTCAAAGCAAAATCTGCAATGAGACCTTTATGATGATGAAATGCACTCAGGAGTGAGGGAATTAACAAGAGGTAAAATGTCTGAAAGGACACTGGACACCCCAGCCCTTCCCCAATCCTTTACTAGCATTTTTATCCCTAAGAAGAAGATGGTAAGATATTCCCTCCTTCCTTGTTGCCCGGTCTGACAGCTTGGAAACAAAAAGTTATTTCTTTGCAGTTTCTGTAATCACAGCAAGATCCCCAAAATGCTTCAGAATTACAAAGGAAAGAGCAATGTGTAACACAAATTACCAACATCATTACAGAAAGAAGTGGTGTGTCAGATTTTGTCCAGCAATGGTGAAGGAATCAGTGTCCGGTCTGAGGTAGGACATTGGGGTATCCAACTCTTCAGTCTTGTCCTGAACATTAGGAAAAAACAAGTATTTACAATTTCCACATCTCTTCTTCATATGAAGGAAAAATAGAAACCTTCTTATTGAAAAATGTGGGGGGACTTCTGGGCCTCATATATTTTCAGTAAAATTTTGGGTCTAATCTGAACACTTTGGAAATATCTAAAAGCATCTGATTAAGAAATCACCCATTCCAAATAGTTTCTTTTCAGTGGCACATCACTGCACTGCTCAAACAGAATTTACTGTCCACATCAGATGGCAGCTGAACCATTTCATCCTCCCCTCTGTCCACACAAACTGCAAATGAAATAGAACAATTTTGCATCTTTTTCTGCACCAGTAAAAGAACAAACACTTGAACATCACTAGGCTGGTTGTGTCAGTGGACAGTACTACTGGAGATAAAAAGAGTGCATAATTATCCATCTTTACAGTGGGGAAACAAAAACTTCATTTGCCCCTTAAAATACTCCTGAAACTCTGAGAAAGTGAAATTTGGTTTGTGTATCTACAAATGTACCTCTACACACACTGGCTAAGTGCAGCTGTCCCTGGCATGAGGCAAGAGAGCTGCTTAACCCCACAGCTAAAAGCCCACATGGAGCTCTCCAACAAAGACCGATCAGAACCTTGAGAAGGAAATAATTAATACAGACCAAAAAGCACAAATTTCTGCCTCAACAAGGCCAGGAAAGGTGAAGCAGCATCATTTTCCAGTCTAATGCAAGTTAGCTCACAAGTGGGGAAAGGTGTTAAGAGCCTACAACATTAATTAAGTTAATAGTTTGGGATTTAAGACAGGACATCAAACATGCCTGCTATATTACAATCTATTTGTGTGTGCCTGCTCCAAAATCCCAGAGCAAAATTATGTCACTGCAGAGGGAAGGACATGGGTTCTGCCTTGCAGATTTCAATCAAGCAGAATTTACCATTCAGCTGGGTCCTTTCTGGAACACAAGAAGTTGACCTTGAAGAATTACTATGAAAGCTTCAAAAGACAATCAGTATTTGATCCTGCATAAAATACAATCACCGGGAACGTCAGCATATTGTGTTGAAATGAGCACTCTGCTCTGTTCCACGATGGTCTTGTTTTCCTGTTAACAAAGTCAGTGATATATTCTTGCTCCAGTCTCAGGAGTGGGAAACTCACCATGGACAAAATATTTCTCCTCTGATCTCACACTAACACTGAGCAATGTTTGCAGTGTTTGACCAGGAAAATTACTTTTACCCAAGTGGGGTTGCGACTTTACCTTGGCCTGTCCCTAATTACTGGGAAGAAACTGAAATACGCAGATGGGGAAACTTGCTGTTCTCCATTTCTCCTGCCCTGAGGATGGAAGTCCCATTTCCTGAGTCTTTTCAGGGAATCACAGAATGGTTTGGTCTGGATGGGACCTTCAAGATCATCTCCTTCCAGCTCTGTGCCATGGGCAGGGACACCTTCCTCTAGACCAAGTTGCTCCAAGCCCCATCCAACCTGGCCTTGGATACTTCCAGGGAATTCCAGGATACTTCCAGGATACTTTCATGGGAATTCCACAGTTTCTTTGGGCAACCTGTGCCAGGGCCCTGAGTAAAGAACTCACCACCCTCTGAGTAAAGAGTGTTGGACTGCTCTGCCATGGGGGATTGCCACACCCATTCTCTCCATCTTTCTCCTTCCTTGCTTGTTTCCTCTCCTACACACACCAGTGATGTAAAATCC